>NW_024884142.1:87388308-87421139 GCF_019232065.1 Centrocercus urophasianus | reverse complement strand
CGCTCCAGGTCCCGAGGAAGAAGGTATTCTCGCTCACGCAGTCGAAGCCGTGGTAGGAGGTAAGATTTCAAGTGCAGCGGCCTTGCTATTTATTTTACTATTTTTAGTTTTCCCTTCAATTTGGGAAGGATACCCCTTTGCATCCTTTGTGAAAAATACCTTTTGATAGTTTGTGTTCTGTTTTTTTTTTTGTAGGTCAAGGTCAGCTTCCTACCGCAGGTCCAGGTCAATCTCTCCTCGTAGGTATAGATCATTTTCACCTCGCAGATCACGGTCTGGCTCTTTAAGGAGATCAAGGTATGTGATGCTGTGAGCTCACAATGCTGCTGAAAGAATGCTTCAAGAGATGTAATGGCTGGAATTAGTGCTTACATTTTTTCCTGTCTGTAGTGCTGATAGCCTCATGGAGTGAAACGCCAGAGCTCATGTGAACGTTGACTTTGAAGTTAAAAACCTGTAGTTGTAAATTCAAAACTGCCATTTCTGATGTTTTTCACACTGCATTGAAATTAAGGTTGTGATTTTGGTATCTGGCTAAGGCTTTCTACTTTGTCTTAAGTGATACAGAGAGTAATGATGTCTAGTTAACTGTGGCAGTGGGATTTCATACGTGGGTGATATTTCTGGCAGAATCTACTGCTGCTTTCTAGCAATATTGTCAGTTTTGAACCATAGAATGGCCTGCAGGGCTTGAAAAGGACCACAATGATCATCTAGTTTTAACCCCCCTGCTGTGCGCAGGGTCCAGACACCAGACACAAGACCAGGCTGTCCAGAGCCACAGCCAGCCTGGCTTTAAATGCCTCCAGGGATGGGGCATTCATTGTTCTTCCATAGGCATCCATTGTTTTTCCATCTTTGGCCTTATCTATACTAAGGAAATATATTACCTTATTTGAGTCCCAGTACCTTTTGTAGCTGACAGTAACTTGAAGAAGCATTTTAAGTAACTTCAGCTATTTGTGTTGCACTGATGACTTCAGAGAACTGTGCTGAAGGATCTCAGCTGCACAACTCACACACCAGAGCTGATCTCTCGCTGCTCTTTTTTTAGATCTAGGTCCAGATCACGCTCAAGGTCTCGGTCTGTTGTATGGCCTCGAAGCAGGTAAAGTGCTTGTTCTAATTTCTTATGACAGCAGTTGAAGAGTGCTCTCCCTCTACCCCTTTATTTTTTCTTTTTGTTCCATGGAAGGGATTAGAAGGTTGTGCAGCATAGCAGTGTTTGCACTTCTCATACATCTTTCTAGAGACCATAACATTCATGTGTGTCTCGTAATTCATAAGTTTGCTTTATTCTGTGGCTGCATGTATATATGCTTACAGCCATAAGCAAAATATATCTGCAATTATGTTCTGTGGGGAGAGGTTTAGAAAGCTGTTGGTTATGCTTGAACTTGCAGGAAATGTTGCATAGTTTTTTTCTTGTTGTATTTTTTAAATCCTAAATGCTGAATATAAGCAGTGACAGGATTCATACTATGAACTCAGCTCTTGCTTACCACTTACCATTACTGTAGAATGGGTGAAGAGGTGAGACAGGCTTTGTTAGGGGACTGGCTGCATGCTGATTCTTTAAGGGATGGTGGTGGTTGCTTACTCCTAGAGCTGTCCTGACACAGCGCTCCTACATGCTAGTGATGCAGAAAATTTCCAGCCAAGTGCAGCTTGCAGGCTGCTGTAGATAGGGATGCTGCCGTGTTGCTTGGTAACTTCTGCTTCTGGAGTGGTCCAGTTCTTGCACAGGAGATGCTCGACACTTTCTGAAATGCTGATTTCACATGCGTGCAACTGCAGCGGTGAACAGTGGTGTAGTTACAGACTAGAATTACAGAACCGTTGTGGAAAGGGTAAATTGTCCTACTTCTAAAGCCTCCGATTGGCACTAATCATGTTGATGTGCCTCTTGCAGTGAGGTTGTGCTCATGCTACAAAATACATGTTCTGGGTAGACGTGAAGAACTGTTGTGTGGATCCTGGAGGCAATAAGAAAACTGGTTACAGCGTTAGCTACTGATACAGATGACGGCTCAGTGTAACGACCAGGAATGGTTAAAAGCAATTGCACTGAACTGTTTTAACTTGGCTAACAGCATCTGCACAGCATTTCAGTAAAATAATAGGCAAGATAACAGCAGCTGTAAACAGTTGCAGGCAAAAACCAAGGAAATTGTCTTTTTGAAGAGTCAGAATTCAGCAATGTGATATTACAGAATATCAGAAAGCTTCACATTCCATTCTTCAAAAAGAAACAGCCAAAAGAGCATCATAATGCTATAAAGTGATGGAAAGTACAGCAGTAATAGCTGAGTGGCACAATCCGAAGCTGCAGCAAAAAAAGCCCAAATGCAGCAGCTGTAGACACAGAAATGAAGGAAGAAAATCTACTTACCTCTGGAATATCTCTGGCAGGTAGGGATCTCCAGTGAGATCTCCTCCCTTCCACTGCCAGCCCTTAAATGAGGTCTGGGAAGGGCTGGATCCTGGCTCCTCCCTTTCCAGTCAATGAGGTACATTGCATGCAGCTGAACTCCCCTGGGTTGGCCCTGCCTTCCCACCAGGTGCTCAATCACTGCTTCAAGCTGTGACAGCATTTCTGTTGCACGTATGAAAATTACATCCTAAGTAGCACAGCAAATCCTTGAATATGTATGTTAACATGCAAAATGCATGAGGAAAGTTTGAGTTATATTTCAAGCCATAAGATGACCCAAGAATAGTTTACAAATTATGAAGTCTTTGTAGCCATGTATGTAATGCAACTGAAATGCTATTCTGATTGGGATAGCAAACAAAAACTGTTTAATTTACGTGAATGAAAGTGGCATTGAGAACTGAAGAATGCATCAGCTCTTACATGGCTGAATGTTTAATTAAAATCTTGTCTTAAATGACACTTGTAAGTATTCTTCCATTTGTGAAAAGGACAGGGGGGTGGGTGGGGCTCCTATTTTGTAGAAGTGGTCGCCAAAGCTTTGCTGGGGAGCTTCTTGGGTGTGTTCTGTTGCTTCCTGACAAGCGGAGTCTCTGCAGTAAGAGCTAAAGGATTCTTCAGCAATGTCACGAAGAACAGCTTCCAGCCCAGAGCGGAGCATTCCTCTCTGGTTCATGATGCTACGTAGTGTGAAATTGCTGTTGCTGGTTAAGCTAACCTTCGTTGTATGTGCATGCCACTGGCTGCTTTGCTGAGCTTTATTTTTCTCCTATTGTAGGTCTGGGTCCCATGGTAGATCTAAATCTGGCTTACCTGCTAAAAGGTGAGCGTATAAACACAACTAGCACTCAGTAATTTTTTTTGGACATGATTCCAAATATTTTTGGACCAGTATCTCAGTTGCATGTAGAAGAGCCTCTTTAATTACTGTTTTTTAATCATATTTTAAATATATTTTTTTAAAATTACTTTTATTTTCTATAACTGATTTTCGTGGGTCGGTCCGCAGTTCTTCCAGAAGGATTGTTGGTTCTAGCAAGCTCTTGTCTAACCCATGACTATGATGCTAAAGTATTTTGGCAGGATTTGGGGCACCTCTTGCTCCCTCGCTGTTCTCAGTCCTGTCTTTTCTTCACTTGTTTCACTACCCTGTTGTCACTTTATAGCTGCTTCAAAGCTATGGCAACTTTCTACTGAGGGCTTCAGCTTTCAGCAGTTTTCTCTCTCAATTGCAGCTTCTTGCTTAAAGCAAGTCTCTAAATTGGGCGTACTTGCTATCAACAGCCTTAAGGGTGGTGTCTGTTGTACACAAAAAATATCAGAGTTCTTACTGCTCTAAATTGGTCAGAAGTGTTGAGTGCATGGAAGTTACTATGTGAAGAGTCACATTGCTTTTTCTTTCTTTTGCAGTCGCTCAAAGTCCAGATCACCATCTCCAAAGAGAAGGTAGGAAAAAAAAAGTAGAGTACACCATCTGATTACATTGAACTAATTGGTGGCTGTAGTGGTTGCTATGTAGGTTAACTTCAGAAAAAAAAAACAAAACATGAACTTTCCTCATGAACTCTAAAACCTGAATTTGCATGGGTGTTTTCTTCTAAAAGTCACAAGTTTATAACAAGGCTGTTTCTAGAAAAGAACTCTAGTGTAGGTGTCCTGTGTCCACTTACTGTTGTTAGTTGGAATCCTCTAAGGTAACCTACTTCAGTGAAACTTGGAAAGGACAGTAGAAAAGGCAGGAAAATGTAGCAAGTAACAGAGGAAACAGAATGGTTCTGAGCACAGCTGGAAAGGAGGTGATGAAGTAGGAAGGAAACCACCAGTATTTGGCAGGATTCAATTCTTGGTGAATCTTCACAGTTGGCTCTTAACTCAGGTTAAGAGCACAGCACAGCTGCACGTTGAAGTAAGAAAGAAGCAAATTCCTCTGCAAAACCAGGGATGAAGACAGTGGACTTTTAGTAGCCTGACCTGCAGCCTCACGGCTAGCTCCAAACTGGAGATGTGTAAATTATAGCCCACTTCACCTTAGCAGATGAGAATCCATCTGTGCATGGCTGGAGCCTCACAGGTGCTCTTCTTGAGCATGCTTCTTGTTTTACCCTAGGTATCATAGCCAGCTCTCATTTTAACTGGCCCTTTCATGTTTCAAGTTGCAATTTACTTGATGTAAAACCGAACATTTCTAACCCCCCTGAGCTGCAAATGAAAACTCTGGATAGAGGCAATCTGGGGGACTGGTTTCCAAACAAAGGAAACCTGGGGCAGCATGCACATTTTCAGCTGCTTTGGCTGTAAGAGTCATCCTTACTCCTTTTTGTTTCTCTTTCAGTCATTCACCATCAGGAAGCCCTTGAAGGAGGAATGCATGTCCTGAAAAAGTGGATTCCAGTTAAAAGGTTAAAGTTTAAGAAGAAGATTTATTTTGTTTACATTATTATAAGGGATTTTGTGGTGTCTTTATAAACGCAAGGGCTTAGTCCTAGAAGGTTGTTTCTATTGCCTAACAGCAGGCATGAATTTGGATCTTTTAAAAGTAGACTAATGCAAAACTCCTTTGTTGTGTTAATGTTCAGTGATCTGGAAATATAGGGCTTTTTGTATTTGGTGCATTGGAATAAACAGTGCATTTCTAACTAAGAGATACTTTGCTCTAACCCTGCTGTTCATTACTTGTTGGATGACTAAAGCAGCTCACTGAGCTGACTCCCAGGAGGCTGAGCATGGAAACACAAGGAATACAAGACTTGTGGTTTTTCTTGGCTCTTGATTAAAGGACCAATGAACTCAAGGTACTTGGAATAATTTGGGGATGTAATCCATTGAAGTAACTGACTTTAGAATTCTCATTTTGTATTCCAGTTGTCCAAACAGTTCAAAATCCAAACTACAATTTTGGAGGGAAGGATTGATGTTTATAAGGTGGAAGAGCCAGTGCTGAAAAAAATGCATCTGGGTAGTCCTTCTAGGAGGAAAAACAGCTTTTCTTACAGACATCTTTGCTCCTCTGCCAAGAATTGGTTGAGGGGCAGCTCCCTGGAAGTGGTGGAACAGAAGTGTTCCCTGTGAAACCGGGAGCACTGCTGGAAGGGGCGAGACGTGCTTCCCAGTCACTTAACACCAGCACTGCTGCTTTGTTCACAGTCAGTCACCTGGATTTCATATGGTCATGTCCTGGTTAGATATGGACTCCAGAGGAAACTCAGATGCAGCTCAGTAGTAGTGTGGAGAGCTTGTCCTGTGCTTTGGCGGGTGCGTGGCAGCTGGGCTCTGGCTTTTCCTCCTCCAATCACCTGAGCCATTAGAATGGCTTTCCAGCCCTTGGAGTGCTGTAGCTGGTAAAAACTGGTACTATGAAAATAGAGATGTTGCACAGAAGGGCAATGGTTACCAGCATAAAAGCATAAATGGTTACCTGAGATGCATATAGTGGTGTTTAAAAGGTATTATGCTGTGTACGAACGCCCCAGATCTCTGTAAAAGTTAAAAAAAAAAAAAAAAAAAAAAAAAAAAAAAAAGAAAAACCCCACAACAAAACCCATAAACTGAGATTATACTTTAACAAAAGAAGTCACAGTTATACTGCATAAAGGCTTTAGCATGTCCCCGCATCAGCCCAATGCGGCCACCTTCTGCTAAAGGAAGTAATAAGTGCCCCATAAAACAGGTTAGTGCTTCTGGGGAGCTGTCAGGCTGTGAGAAGGAGGGAGGCACTACCACATCAAACCCCTCCTGAAGTAAGGTGGCACAGCAGCCCAGGAGGTGTTTTAGAGGAATGATAAAGGAAACACGGGCATTACCTGCCTTCAGCTCCTGACTGCATGGATGTGTGTTATTACTGCCCCTGGCCTCCTTTGTTCTACCACCACACAAGGCACGAGGATGTTCCATGAGTGCTCCCTACTACATTCAGAAGTAGGATGCTTCTGAACATAGCCTGTAGCAGCCCCTGCTGCTCTTGTCCCCTGAATTTAGCATGAGAGGGAGAGAAAAGAATCCCGCAGGACTTCCTTGAGTGCTACTTTCCATCCAAAGCACTACACTCCTTGATGGTTGCAAAATGCTTTTATTGAAGAGGGATACCATTTTGAAAGTCCAAAAGTCCAAAGTGAGAAATGGGATCTGTTCCTATTGCACTCTGCAGCCAACCTACGCGTAGCTGCTGTTCGTTGATGCTGAACAGGAGCGACTGGCAGCTGTACACAGAACCAGCATCACTTGTGATGGTGCCACCTCATACAGCTAAGGGCTGCACACTGCCTTGACAACACACAGAAAACTTCTCCGAAGCGCTACAGAGTTCCCACAAGAGTAGTTGGCTTTAAGCAGCTCTTTGCCAGACCTCAGAAAAACCAAGTAGCAAAGTCCAGGTATGCAGCTACAGAAGATGGTGCTACTGTTGATGTGTTCTCTTGCTGGCATCAACAAGGTGTGGGGCAGAGGTACAGGAGAGTCTTCTGCAACTCAGCATAGTGCAGAACCTGTCCTACTGTAGCAGTAGTCAGCCTTAGCACAGTTTATGCTCTTTTTTTCACCACTTCTGCACATATTTAACTAGAGAAATGCTTGCCTCTCTGCTCCTTCCTCAGCTTGAAGGCTGCTTGTAGGCACGTCTGGTGGTAGAGATGGTGTTTGCTGTTTTTCTACCACAGACAACAGCAAAATCAGCTACTACCATTTGCAACTGCCATTACATCGAGCAGTTCCAGTTCTGAAACCCTAAACATCACAAACCAGCAGTGTGATAAAGGAAGTAGTACTATTTCATTACTGTAGTCTTCACGCGTGTCTGTTAACAGTGCTTCCCCAGAGCAAGACTGGTGAAAATTCCCTCCCCTCCTCCAAAGCCAGTGATACAACGGTGGCAGGAGGAATACCACCCCTGAGAAGCATTTAACAACCAGCACTACGTTCCAGTGAAGTAATTTTTCAGGGGGCTACAGCAGTCCCCTCCCCCCTTTCTGCTGTGTTCCACAGTTCAGGAGGCCTGAAAAACCCTTCTTTCAGGGGAAATAGCCACCTTTTCCTGCAGCAATACATTTAAGCCACAGCATTCTGTGCTGATCCAGGAATTTAGTCCGACTGGACTCTTAGACTGAGTCTCCCTTTTTAAGGGCTTTGGGTTAAAGACCAATCGCCTCAGTGAAATCTCGCTCAAAATGTAGAATCGAGTTTGAACCAATTTAAGAGCAGATGCTTTCAGACATTATTATTAGAAGCAGCAGCTGTGTAGCAGTTCTGTGACCATAACCCCTTTCTGCCAATGTACTGTTTCACAGAAAAATGTGCTCTTATAGTTGGTTTCTACTCCTCCTGCAAAATTTGCCATTTTCCTGTGTCCTACTGTAAGGCATGCTGTTAGCAACAGGCAAGCTCTCTGCAAACTGTCAAAATCAAAACCCACACCAGCCGACAGCATCACTGCCAGCCTGGTGTTCCAGAGATCAGCCCCATATTCTCAGATAACAAATACATAAAGACACTGATGTTACCTGGTCTATTATCAGGCTCTAACGACGCAGGCTGCGTCTTTACAGAAAGCCACTGACGCCTTACTGTGTGGTCACAAGCTTTACGATCATACCGATGATGCGAGACCCACGAGGGCACATGCATAAATCCATGCTGGGATTCTTGATCTTATCCTGCAGCAACTGGTCGAGTTCACAGCGCAGCTCTTTCACCAGCTCAGCCACCTGGCACGCACAGCACAACACACAGGTGAGCGCAAAGCTCCTGAAACGCACCTCCCCGTCTCAAACACACAGAGCTCTGCCCTTGCGGGAGCTCTGCAGCACACCCAGCATGATCCCTTCCCCTTACCTGGTGAGAGGCTGCCACAAACCGTATCCACCCGTCATCGAGGGAAATGACAAACTCTCCCTTCTGCAGCTGCATGTGAACCTGCCCGCCTCCCAGCAGCACCAGCGGGTACACTGACACCATGCTGCAGTCTCGAATGAACACGCGGCTGGTCTTGATCTTCTCGTGGTACACCAGGTAGGGGCTCTCAAAGTGCCTGGTCTGCAATGGCAGAGCCCAAAAGACTGCGGTTAAAGAACATGTGTACTGCCTTCCTTACAGCATCACTTGTACTGCAGCCCGCTCGGGCAAATACGGGATTGCCTGCAAGAGCTGCAAGGAACAGCAAATGTGCCCACACATTTCACAGACTCTTCAGGCCACGACAGCTGCCCTCAACTTCGTGAGTTAGCCCTGCTCCCACACACTGCAGTAAGCTTGTCACAAATCAGCTGATTGCCAACCACACCTCAAGGGCCACAGCTCTTTTTCACACTACAGAGATCTCATGTGCTCTTATAAAAGAAAGTGGCTGAAAAGTCTTTAAAACCTCGTTTTGCAGTTAATGATAAGAGCCCCACGCTTTAAGCAAGTGATTTATAACCTGGAAAAACAGAATCATCAAATATGGAGGCAGACCTCATTAGACAATACTACCATCTTTCGAGGTAAGGAGAAGAGCTCTTATCTAAAAATGACTATTAAGACACAAGGGAAACTATTGAGTTTTGAGGACCCATGAAGAAACAAATCAGATTATTTACCAATACATAATACCTCAGCCTCAGGTTGGGTGACCTGCATGTACAAAAACACTGCATGCATGCTACCTTAATAGCAAGGAGAAGCTGGGGAGTGCCACAACCGCATTTTTGTGTGCAGCTTTGTGGACACAGCGAAACATTGATGGGGGGAGCCTCCTTGTCTTCTAATTCTACTCCAGAGGATGAAGTTTAATTCTGTGCTTAAGAGCAATACACCCTTATTTATCAACAGGGAGACAATCATTAAGCATTTTTTTCTTAAGCTTCAAAAGGGTCCCTCACTTCTCATCTGTTCAAGGAAAGGCGATTTTTGTTTTAATAAAACAGTTTGTCTAAAGGGAAAAAATAAAAATAAAAACCCTGACCTGATAATTCACAGATGAAGGGTGAATGTGAACATAACCATCATTTTTTGTAACAAACTTCAGCTCTTCTGCTTTTGGTTGCATTTTGACAGCTCCTGTACTGGTCTTCTGATATTTGCCTTCTGGCTTCTTAACCTATATGGTGCAAGACAAAAAGTTACAAAAATCTGCTGTACCAGAATTATGAATTCACTTTCAGAAGTTCTGTTTTATCAATAACAGATTCTCAGGCAGTAAACAAGTCACTAAAGACAGATGCTATACTGCAGGTACTGTCTAAACACTGACATTTCATTGGTAACCACTGTCTTCTAAAAAGTTGTAATTTACAGTAGGTTCTTAAAAAGATTCGCTGCTGGCATTTATGTGGCACTAAAAAACCGCAGGACCGGCAGTGGCATCAAACAGGAGTTGGGCAACCTGGCTCTGGCACAAGCAGCTTTGGAAACCTAAAGCAGGCTGTGGTCCACCACAGTCAGGCCATGCTGCAGCTGGCAGTGTGGACACGCCATGTAACCGCTGCGTAGCAGCATTTCTAACAACGCATCAACTTCAAAGAGTGAAAAAGCATTCTTTTACCTGGACAACGTTGGGATACAGCGCAGCACACAACATAGCCGAGATCAGCTTGATGTTCTCCGCATTTGAATTCGCCTGCGAAATTCATGAACACGTTAGGCATCCTGCAGGTAGGTCAAAAGACAAAGCCCTGCTGCTGGAATGAATCCACTGCTGAAACTGATTTCCTTGCATAGCTGCACTGCTGTGTTTTACAGCGAACGACCAGTCGTTGGTCCAGAGGTCTCAGACTAGACTGAAGTGCTGCCCAAGAGCTATTTGGAGCACACGAGACACCAGCTATCTAATTGTTCCCCTGTGTCTGGCTACAAAGTAGGGAAAGAAAGCACACGTCCCAACATGCAGAGAGACGCTACAGCTACCAAGCTCTTACTGCCCTGCCACGTAGCCCCAGGAGATCTCTGGCTCAGCAGGTACAGCTTTCTGAGCATTGTCTGCAATGCTGAAGTATTTCACTGCCTGCTCTGTAACGCAATTCCATTCCCCAAAATAAAGCCTGCACTAATGCCAACATCCAGCCCATGAATCAGACCTGTGTCCTTCCAGCACTCACTGCCACCGCGTGTGCCAGGACAGCAGCATTTCACTTTCTCAGAACACACTGCTGTATCAGTCTCACCTCCATACCTGGTCCTGTTCTTGGGCACGTAGGGTCTGAAGTAATGGAGGTTAATAACATACAGGGAGAAAAAACTTAACAGGTAGGAGGTGTTTGTTGCAAGGTCACATCCAGAAGCCCATCAGGCTAGAGCTAACAGCTAGCATTCAGGCCACATCAAAAGCTGCAACATCTGTTCAAAGCACCAAAATGCTGCAAATTACCTCTTCTCCTGTGGCATCCAAGACACCATCGCCTTCCTGGGACCACTTCCTCTCAATGTCCCTGGCTCTTAATCCCTCCTTCACAAACCCAATGTCGGAAAGCAGCTCTGTGAACTGTCTTTTCAGACTGGCAATTTCCTACAGAGAAAGAAAGGTCTGTGATGTGAGACCCACAGAGGCAAGAGAGCCCAGAGCTTGCTCGGTTTAGGCACCAGAACTCTGCCTCAGTGTCCTCAACCAGTTCCTGCACGAGGCCACAAAAACTGACTGACCTGAAGAACTCTTCCTGATAAGAAGTTCTCCCGGCAATAGTTGTAGCTTGCCTGAGAGCCCTCTTTGGTACTTAAACGCCATCCCTAATTGAAAAGGCAAGAGCAAACCTTGAAGTACTGACATTCACACTGTGATACATCACAGACCTCTGATACAGGCTTATCATTTTTAGCTCACCTTATATGCCTGAAGAAGAGCCAGATAGTCGCTGTTTCCTACTGCAAAGTCCAACTTCTTTTTGTTTGCTTCTTCCCTTTTATCCCACGGAGACACCTAGAAAGGCAGGAACAGATTAATTTCTTATATTCGCTTTCAATTTTTACACTAAACCTGGACAAAACGGACTGGCGGCACTTAATGTTTATTAACTGTAGTAACAGTGTTGTTTCAATGCTTGCTTGTAACTACTACTTGTGTCACTGCTGCATGACTTTCATCATCTACTTGTAATGACTCTTCTGATGAGCACTGCATCAAGCATATAAACTGGGGAGGCTAAAAGGGAGAGTAAAAATACCCAGGTATAGTATGCTGCAGTTCACAGCAGCATTCACTGCTGTATGAAAATGTACTGCTTTCAAAGCTGGAAATGTGACTAAGAATACTTACAAAGGGTGACTTAAAAGCCAGACTGGCTGCTATTGTGAGTGCAGGATCCAGGCAGCGGAAGATGGTGCCAAACAGCATTAGTTTGCCAATCCTGACATCAACAGGCAGGGAAGCCAAGTGATATCCCAGAGGAGTGAGCTTTTCATCTGCAGTTAACGCTCCCAAGTCTTGTAGACGCAGCTTTGATGCCCGCAAAGACTCGGTTCTGGGGGGCTCAATTAGTCGTGACAGAACAGAATGAAGGCTCTGTGCAGAAAACATCTCCAGAATCTTAATTCTTAAGGAGGGGCAAAAAAAATTGGAAGAAAAAGAAGGCAGCTTAATTCCACAGACAGGATGCTAGAGCAAGCATTTATTAAAAATACAGCAAATCTACTTCAAAAACACGGCCCCATAAGAGGTTCTGTAAAGATTAAAATCAGGAAGCCATATGGATGGCTTACCTCCACCCAGTCTCACAGTCAGGAAGAACAGATTCTTATTTATCACACAGGGTTTTAAAATGAAGCTTTCTCTGAAAAAACATTTTTTCTTGTTTTGTTTCTTTTTTGTATGAAGGTGTGTATAGAGTGAGGCAGGAGCAAAAGGCCTCATTTAGTTGGTGTTATGGTGGTGTTGGATCCAGGTTTGGACTTACTGCACTAGGTTACCCAACAACTCTAAGGGAGAATTTAGCATAGAGAGATAAACATCTGGTGTGGGTCCAGAGCACAGGAATGCAAGCATCTTCTCGGGGGGCGAGACCCGTTTCCTAGTGCCAAATAAGAGTTAAGCACTGTGCAAGAATATAGGGAGATCTGAGACATGGCATGATTAGATCTCTGGATTCAGAGGGACTGTGATAGTGAGATCAAGGGAACCTGAAACCTCCAAAGCAAGTTTCTTGGTTTTGTGATGCTACTGAAGGAACTAAATTCCTTAATAAGGACATTTCAGATACTTCCTGATGTGGAGGGAGGATATTCTACACTGAGTCTTCCAGGTAATATAGAAACAACAGCTCACCTCAGGCAAAGCTGCTCCAAGGGCACTCTTTGTATTTCTGGTAACTGCTGTTTTATGAGCTGATGGTTATAGTGATGGCTAGTGAAAAGATGGAAGCAGACACCTGAGGCCACACGGCCCGCTCGTCCTTTCCTTTGCAGAGCATTGGCCCTGGACACAAACGTGTCTTCCAGACTTTCCATTCCTTTGCTCGGGTCATACCTACAGGAGAGCAAGAAATAGGCTTATATTCCTGGGTGCAGGGTGAACAAGCTGCAGCTCAAGCAGACAGATGCTGCCAACCTCTATATGGACCCAATTCCCACCCCTGCAGCTGGATCTGGGTCCAGACTGGTTCCCCCACCTCCTAGCAGCTCCTTCAGGTTCTTCCCAGCTCTCTGCACAGAGCAGGAATGAATCCCAATACCTTTTCTCTTTCATTTTTCCGGAATCAATCACATAGACCACATCATCAATGGTGACAGATGTTTCTGCAATGTTGGTAGAGATGATGATTTTGATAACTCCTGCAGGAGGGCGGAGGAACACAGACTGCTGTTCTTCACTGGACAGCGAAGAATGAAGTGGATAAACAACACACCTGGAGGAAAAGTACGAGAGTATGCTCAGCACATCTCTGCCTTTTTCCTTCTGGGAACAGTCTGCCTACATGCACTTTTGCACTGCCAGTATCAGACACTGCACACAGCCATTCAAATTTATGTAAAAAACGGCAAACCTCCCTGCCGTATCAATTTTAAGACATGTCCTAAGGGAACGTTGGAGAAGTTTGCAGAAGGAACAGGTCTCAGAATGGGGCTGAAAAAAAAAACAAACCTGTCTCCTGTGAACAGTCCAGAACATTCAATTTATAATGCCAGACTGGAAAGGATTACTCCAGTCATCCTTATCAAAGGCATCTGTGTAACTACTGTTTAGTCATGGAGATCCAGGTACATCTCCATGTAGCAATGTGTGATCCAATACAACCACAGTAACAGCTGAAGGCTTTTTAGGGCACATTCTGAAAGAGAACAATAGCTGAGGAGAAGTTTTCAACAGTCCACTGGACCATGCAGAGCACAAGGTAGAGAAACTCAGCACTAGGATTTCTGAGAACTACAACAGGTAACAAAATTGACGCCTTTGAAACTTCTGAGATAAGAAAAACCAATCAGAGCAAGTCAGTAAGACAGTAGAGTAGGAATTACCTTGACTGGGTCATATCACAAACACACATTTAATAAACTTTATTTGTCCCTTGATAAAAGCAGACTGTGCTGAAAGCTACTCTTTTTTTAATGGGTAAAGATATCATCTGGGAATTTTTGTGCCTTACCTCTTGCTGTGTCTGTTATTAAAAAGGGCATTAGACTGGAGCTGCTCATAAAGCATCTTGATTTCTGCTAGACCAGGCAAAAATATCAACACAGCACCTAAGTGTGTCAGTCAAGAAAAATAATGATCACTCAATAGAAATGATGCTAGGATACGTTATTAATGCAGAAGGCCAAGGCAAAGCTCCAGCCCTGTTCTGCAGTTCTTGTACAAAAGCATACAGGCTGCAACAGTTTCTCACCAAAGACTTTCCGAAGTAGACAATTCTCATCTTACCCCACCCTATGCATATCAGGGTTTTTGTTACTCAGAACACTGAACACAAAACATTATCCTGAGGCTGTCTACAAGTGCACAATCTCTGTGAATCTACCTCTGTTCATCTCTCAGTGTGAGATACCTGGAGGGTATGAATGTTTGCCATCAACTATCCACTCCAGCAAGGCTTCAATTAATTCCAGATTAACTTTGTCCAAGTCCATGACAGACATTGTTTTTAACACCGTCTTGTTGACCCCTAGGGAAATAGAAAGAAACAACACAGTTGAGTTCATCTCATAAAATTCACACACTGGATACAGCCAACCACCATGGCTGTGTAAACACGCACAACTCAGCCTAAACAGCACCTGGTTTATACCAGACAGAGGCAGCCTCACAAGTCACTCTGGTCCAGCTCTGCTTTTCTCACACCTTATCAGGGTTCACATTTGCCCTGTATAAAGCCTAGACCAGGATTTATCTGTGAGCATACTTATAGTAGGAGGAGCTGGAAGCCTTCACGTGGTCAGTGGTGCAGTTGATACAATAAAAGGAAGGGATGCCACCCAAAGGGACCTGGACAGGCTCAAGAAGTGGGCCCACATGAACCTAATGAGGTTCCACAAGGCCAAGTGCACACTGTTGCTCTTAGGCTGGAGCAATCCCAGATACGTGTGCAGACTGGGAGAAGAACTTACCGAGAGCAGCGCTGCAGAGAAGGACCTGGAGGGTCCTAGTGGACCAAAGCTGGACGTGAGCCACCTGGGCACTTGCAGCCCACAAGGCCAGCAGTGCTGTGGGCTGCATCAATGGAGGGGTGGCAGCAGGGAGAAGGAAGAGACTATCCCTTCCTCTCCCATGAAGAAAGGCTGAGGGAGCTGGGCTTGTTCAACCTGGAGCAGAGAAGGCTCCAGGGAGATCTCACTGCAGCCTTCCAGTACTTGAGGGGAGCTTATAACCAGGAGGGAGATCTACTTCTACATGGTCCGATAGCAACAGGACAAGGAAGGATGGCTTTAAGCTAAAAGGGGTATTTAGATTAGATGTTTAGGGGGATTTTTTTCATTCACAGGACAGCAAGGCCCTGGCACTGCTGCCCAGAGAAGCTGTGGTGCCCCATCCCTGGAGACGCTCCAGGCCAAGCTGGATGTGGCCCTGTGCTGGGGGCAGCCCTGCCCATGGCTGGGGGTTAGAAATAGATCATCTTTTAGGTCCCTTTCAACCCAGGCCATTACATGATTCTATGATTTACTGATACCTTCTCAGGCTCTCTCTCTTCTTCCTTCCAACATTTCTTACATCAACTCAAAAAACAGACCAACCCCATTACCCTTCTGAGATGCTAAATCTCCAGCAGAAGTTTGAAAAGCAATTGAGAGCAATGACTCTCACTCACTGCCACTGGAGAGCTCACCATTATGGCACGAGGGTGTGCAGGAAGGAGACAAAGCGCAGGGAGTATTTTGATGTTGAGAGTGGGGGGAGTTAATGGAAAGGTCTGCCCTCTTCATTAAGCCTTTCACAGTGACTTGTCTTCTCAAGGAAGGCTCATGATGCTGAAGTGATGTTGATCCTTGAGACAGATGCATGCTAAGCATTATGCTAAGCATTATGTAAAACCGGTCCAGCAAGAACAGGTAAAGAAAACTCCAAGTCAACTAGTTATCCAAAAAGAGATGGAAATAGACAGCAGCTGAGAACTACCCCTTTTCAGATGCTTGAAAAGCTGTTTGCAGTCCAGATCTTTGTTATAGTTTAAGAAAATGAAGTTTGTTTTGTTTTTCAAAGCTTACAAGGTTTCCCATCTAGAAAGCAGCAACTAGCTTAACTTCACTACCACAGAATTCTGAATTACACACCTGCATTCAACATACACTATTATATGCTAGCATAACATGTTGGCTTACAAATCTTACGTGCAAACCTACTGGATTTCAGAAGGGGCTCACCTTTGTATCGCTTAAGCAGCTGCTTCAGAGTTAACTTTTGGTCAGGGTCTGAATCCTTGACAGCTGAGTCAGTGTCTTCCAGCAAACCAGCACGTCTCAAGTCCTCCTCCACTTCTTCAAATGCAGTTCTTTTGTGTCTTGCAGTCAGTTTGCTTTCTTGCTTTGTCTTGCGCCTGTAGGGACTGCTGTCCTCTAAGACATACCTGAACAGCAGAGGAATGAACAATCTTCAAGTGGCAAGGAAAGAAGCCCAACAGCCCCCATGCAGTAATTAGCTACAGAGACAGGGCATCACAGCTATACAAAGTCCCCCTCAGATTTATATGTAATTGTATTTCACACTGACTGCAATTCATGTTACTGCTCCAACTCCACTGTAAGGACAGGTGAAGCAGCACTTTTAAAATAGATTCAATTTTACTGATGGAAGGGCATGGCAAAGTGAGCTGTTAAGCCCCAGCGCAACTCAAGTTATTGAGCAACTCTAACTTCAGTGCAAGGCAGTTCCAGAATAAACTGTGGCCAAGAAAGCGCCATCACCTGCACTACAGCTCTTCTCTCCCATGCTAACAAGTCATCAGTGCTCAAAGTTTTAGCCAGCTTTGGGCTGAAGAGAGAGGTCTCCATAGTGGGAGGAGAGTGTTCTAAAAGCTGTAATGAGAAACACCTGGACTGCAAATGTGAGCTAAACTCAGAGAGCAGCTCAGAGCAACAATCTGCTTATAACTCAGAACAGCTGACTGATTTACTATCTGGAATATCTGAGCTGCTATGACTCTCCAGCATCTACTATTGATAGCAGGAATATTTATCTCACTTTCTGCTGCGAGGTAGAGCTTACAAAAAGGAAATTCTGCTATTTTTCACCTTCAGTGAAGAAATCTAACAACTTTTGCTTGCCAATATCTAATCACCAGTGAAACAAACAAGGGGTGGATGAGGAGGTAGTTCTGTCAATACACAAGCACTAACAGAAGTTAGCAAATTTCACTTCTTGAGTATTTACCTGGTATCTAACTCAGAACAGGTTTTGGCACAGTACTGTAGATCCCATAGTGGTATAAGAAGCATCTTTTATAGCCTGTGCTTTAGCAGAACTCCAGGTCTTTTTTAAATTTTTTTTTAATTTATGCACAGGTACAGTGCAACTTTAAATTTCAAACACATCTGAGACAGTTTGGCAGTTTCATACCTTGTCATTGCAATCACATCTTCCAGAAAAAACTGATCTACAGGAAATGTTCGACCTAAAAGGGAACGTAAGGAAGTAAATCTAGGTGCCACAGAAGAGACAAAAGATGGCAATTATGTTACACTGCTTGTGATTTCACACGCAGGCTTCACCACTTTAACTCTCCATCCACCTCTGTGACCTAAAAAATCTAACGTGGGACTCTCATCTCTATCCCTCTGTGCTCTTACAGCAGATGTTTTCCAAGCATGGTTTGGCAACATGCATACGCAGAGTCAGAGAAGGGCTGATACCCTTACAGGAAGTTTAAGCTGTGGTGAAAGTAGCTCAGGGAACCACACCATCACATCTTGTCACTTTCAGCTTTTAGGGAGGGAAATTCTGCTGGTATAAGAAAAGCTTCAGAAAGATCCAATTTCCAAGACTTTTCTGATAAACCCACTAGCTTTTTCATTTAAGACCTTGTAATTGCAGTTACTGAAGAAATGCACATCTTGCAACTACGTATAGTTAGCACTTTGCTTAGAACCAGAGTTAAAACCATCTTTTTTCCCATTCAACACTGATGTACACAGAAATATAGAAACATTCCACAAGCAGAAAAAAACAAAACCAAAGCTCTAAAGCAATGAATATTGACAAGATAATAAAAATGACTGTTTTCACCTGGTATGTTAATAATTGGACAGGAGTGAAAGTATTGAGAGAAAAGCTCTGCATTCAAGGTGGCACTCATTAGGATAATGCGCAGGTCTGGTCTCTGAATCATTATATCCTTCAAAACCAGCAGCAAGAAGTCACTGAAGAGAGCAAGCAAGAAGACAGCTGAATTTTTTCATTGTTAGCTTTCAGACCTCTTTTTGCCATCCATATTCTCTCCACTTTCAGCGTTTTCAGTAGCATGGCAATAGAATCACATCAACACCATGAGCTTCTTAGAACAATGCAGTGAGTTAGTGGAAGCCCATCTACTCCTGTGAGGACGGGCAGACAGCAGCTACAATTGCCTTTAACCAGTTTCACATCACCCAAGAAAGGCAGTGTAACAAAGGAGGAATCACTCACCCCTTTGTGAGGACCAGGGCTGGCTGAACACTCCAAAGGAGACCATCTCCACACTGAGATGCTGCCTTGCAGCCGCCAGCCCTTAAATGAGGCTGGGTTCTGGTGGCACAGCTGAATTGCTCACCCCTGTGCTCCCAGGGCTGGCTACACCCTGTCACCAGGTGCTCAATCAGTGGTTAGGCTGTGACCCTATGTTTCCCACACAGCTTATTTTCTGGGTTTTCCTTACTAGAGGGCCAGGATTACTTAGCAAATGTATTTAAAATGCTCTAGTTACCTTATAAAATAACTACATAAATGACAAGAACATTAGGTAACAAATTAATTAACAGATGAGTCACTTTTGCTCCTTCCCCACTGAGAGAGCTACTCAAACTTCTTCCCTGCTCGCTATATTTTCCCCTAAGCATTTAATGGTTTTTGTGACACGCCTAAGGTTATAAGCAATTTTAGATGAGAAGAAAGAAGAATCCTTGAGAGAAACACATCCTTTTATGGGGCTAAACTACAACCAGAGCTGTAGACTAACAGCTCACAATCAAAGCCTCCTCTAAGCCCACTGTATTTCAGTATTTCACAAGGAAAGCATCAAAGAAAAAGACCTTTGCCACCTAGTTTACAGAAAGAAAAACAGTTCCCACAAGGTTATGTGAAGAACTGTGCTTATTTCATAAAAAGCTGACACATGGGAGGAGTTGAGAACCAGAAAATCAGAAAAATGTAAAAAGTTACCAATTCCCCCCCATCACTGCAACATGATGGCAGATTGGAAGAACAGAATTTAAGAGATGTGCTCACTTTACAGCTGCTGCAACACAACACATCAACAATCTTAAGATAAAAACCTTAAACCAGACTCATTCCACCAGCCCTTTCTTACTGCCACAAACAACTTCAGACACTGCATCTTCATCATCACCTCTCTGATCGTTTCTTCGTTTTGCTTACGGGATCAAAGATCACTCACCTTTCTTCCGTTCTTTCATGAACCTCATCAACAATAACGTGTGTAATGCCCTGCAAAGTCAGATCACCTTCAAGCCTCCTCAGCAGCACACCTGTGGTGCAGTACAGCAGTCTGGTAGCTGAGGACTGGAAAGGTAAAATACAGCAGTTGGATGGGCTGTGCACAACTTAACACAGCGCAAAGTGGGGCAATAAAGCTTCCGCTGGGTGCTGGGTACGACAGCAAGGAAACAAACAATCCTTGATGGAGACAGGACTGGATAATTTTTCTTTGCTGATTAAAACTTAAGAGCATCCGCTTCATACAAGGAGGCACTGCTAACTGTAAGTGGTAAATAAACAACTGCTTTTCCTTTGGAAGCTGTTTTGTGATAACCAACTTGGAGATAAATGGAAACAGGCAGGGAAATGAAGTCAGTGTGCTCAGATAACCTCTAGAGGAAAAGTACTTCCAGTACTGAGCGTCATTCTCGGAGCCTTCACCCACTGTCTCAACAGAGACAAACAACAACACAAGACAGAACTGCACTCTCATTCTGTGAAATGGACTGTGCAATTCAGGATGAAATGTATATATTTTTTATAATACATTATAAAATATGGGTGACACAGACTTCCTGATCGCACTGTATGGTGGATATAGGACAGACATTCTGTATCCTAGACAAGCACTAGGCATGTTTCAATAGAACTAAATGAAAACCAACAAGCAAAGCAGATGCCTTTACAAAGCAAAGCACATACCTTTACACTTTCTAAGCGGATCTGATAGCCAACAGTGACACCAACCCTTTCTGTTCTCTCTTTGGCTACACGCTCAGCCACAGAAATGGCAGAGATCCTGCGAGGCTGAGTACAGATGATGTTTGCGACTGTGTTTGGAGAACCTTGCAATGAGTTATCCAAAATAAACTGAGGAATCTGAGTGGTTTTCCCACATCTGCATGACAAAAAAGCAGGCATCAATTAAAACACGGTGACAAAAAACACAGCTCAATGAAAGGCAAACACCTTCCATCCAGATAAACAGACTGCATTCCACCTGCAATCTGCTTTGTTCCATTAATGTCATTCTTTATATGAACTTCATGTAAGATTGCTGCCATTGCTCAGGGATGATTAATAACCCTAATCTTTTCTCCCACGTAAGTTTTCAAGCAATTAATTTTTGAAAAGTTATATGAGAGCTGACTTGATGCAAGTACGAACAAATGACCTCACAGAGAAAATCTTTTCAGGCGCCACAGCCTCAAGAGGACATGAAACTATTACAGTGTCCAAAAGAGGGCTACAAAGATGGTGAGGAGTCTAGAGGGCGA
Organism: Centrocercus urophasianus; assembly: GCF_019232065.1. Lineage (NCBI taxonomy): Eukaryota > Metazoa > Chordata > Aves > Galliformes > Phasianidae > Centrocercus > Centrocercus urophasianus. The sequence continues at coordinate 87,400,417 of NW_024884142.1, read as the reverse complement.
GGGATGTGAGGAGTGCTGAGGTCTCTGGGTTTGTTCAGCCCAGAGCAGAGGAGGCCGAGGGGAGGCTGTTGGGCAGCCTGTGGCTTTCTCTCAAGGGGAAGTGGAGGAGCAGCGCTGATCTCTTTCCAGTGACCAGAGATAGAACCCAAGAGGACAGCATAAAGCTGTGAAACAGGAGGCTCACACTGGATATCATGAAAAGCTTCTTCTCCAGAGAGTGGTTGGGCATTGGAACAGGCTCCCCAAGGCAGTGCTCATGGTACCAAACTGATGAGTTCAGGTAGCACCTGGAAGATGCTTGCAGACAAAGGTCTGACTTTGGGGAGGTGCTGTGTGGAGCCAGAAGTTGGATTTGATGATCTTTACAGGTCCCTTCCAACTTGGAATATTCTATGATTCTGTATGTTTCACATTCTTCCATGTACAGTTTAATACATAAAGCCTGAATGCACAATCACACTCTTACCCTGTCATGCCACTCACAACAAGAACTTGGTGACTTGTCAGCAAATCAAGAATAGTTTCTCTCTCTTGCCACGCAGGGAGCTTCTGCCTTTCATGCAGCATGGACTGGAAGCGCCTAGAAGACTGAGACGCAATACAGTTAAGAAAGGGGTATTTGTGGTGTTCTAGATTCAACAATGTTGGATGCTAACAGTCCTTTTGACCTTAAAGAGACACCCTGCATACAATAATCCACATATTTCTTTCCTTGCATCAAGCTTTTCTATTAAAGAGAGCAAAAGGGTGTTTTCTAAAACACCAAACTAACGTTGCTGTTATTCTCTGAAGTATTTGCTGTATCTTAGCATGCAGAAGCAGTCTCAGCAACCTTCTACCAGGATATACAATCTGATAGTCACATGAAAGCTCCCATATATAAACTGCTATTGATTTTTCCCTTCTAACTATCTGACAGTGCTGAAATAGCTTTGCGAGATTCCTTGCAGGTTGCTCAAAGGCAGCAGAATCCTATCAGATGAAACAGCAGCTTCTGCACTGAGAACAAGATGCAATTTGTTTGCAAAAGATCAACACAAACAAATCAATCCAGCCTACATCTCTTCTGAAACAACATTTAGCATTGCATATTTCATTCTCTTTCAGGGGAAGTACACAACTGGAGACAGATGTTAGATGCACTGTTTGCTGAACTAATGGAAGATGAGCAACAGTAGTAAGAAAAAAAGAGTGAAACAGCAGCCCATTGTTTTAAATATGTATTTCTCTAAAGTGTCCATAATAGAGACATTCTGCTTTGTATACTATACCTTTTTCAGCCGAAATTGCATACAGATTTTAACATTTTCATTATATGTAGATTTGGAGTGGACATCATACTTTCTAGAAAGCTTTTTCTTGAGGTTCACATAACTCTCATTCTCCACAATGACTTGTTGGGGCTCATCCTCCTCCTCTTCTTCTGCCACCTCTTCCTCTGGAGGCTCTGATGCTGCTGAAGCTTGAAACAGAGAACAAACATTCAGGTATTATCAAGGCAGATACCTCCATCAGCACAGTAGAAAATAGATGCATTTTCCAGTAGTGCTCTCAATAAAGAACCTTGCTAAACAGGAGATGAGGGCCTGTAGGGCAGTTTTGACATGCACTCAGTTCAGCACCACCAGCAAACCTCCTGTCAGGCAAAGCACAACTTCTCCAGCTGCATCCCACTTGTCACAATTACCCCAGCTGCGCTCTGCAGCACCACAGTCTGAGTGGCCACAGGGCAAACCTGACTGGCAACCAGTCTGCTCCAAATCACCACAGAACGACTGGGATGCAGCACAGGTGATGGCAACACCAGCCTAAGCTGATTAAAACTCCACTGTAACACTAAATGGTTAGTGCTACTGCCACTGCCAATGACTTTTAAGCCAAGACTGAAACTGGAGTAGACACTTTAGTACTTAGTGCCTATCGGTTTACACAGGACTGCTCACACAGTAAGCTAGCCCTCAAAAGCATTAAGGCTGCATTTATCAAAGTTGAGTATTTTGTAACACAAGGAAGTTTCTTTGAAAGCTCTGACTTCAATTTCTGGAACAAAGCTACTTTGCTGTGGAGGTGTTAAGAATAGGAATAATGTATTTTACTGTAATAAAACAAAACAGCAAAAAACAGGCTGACACTATTCAGGTGCTCTAAATTGTGATGCTATTATTCTTGCAAGCTCTCTTTAAGAAAGTTTGCCTTAGAATAAAACAGCTTTGGAACTGGGAGTCAGAAGGTAAATTAAGCCACGCAGCTACTTGTCACCCTGCCACAAATGACACAGGGTCACAACTTTGCCCCTGTGGAATACATCTAGCTGCACGAGCTTGCAAAAGAATTAATGAAAAAGAGAACCATTCTAGACTTGCCTGTAACACTATGCACAAAATCCAACTTTACAAAATTAGTTGTGAGGAAGGGTAGGTAATTTTTTTTTCCCTATTAAGACACTGTTGTGTTGATGAGTAACAGGTGTGTGAAAGCTCACCAGTAACCTTCCCCGTTACCTTCCAAACATGCTTCTGGACACACACCAGGTCAGTTTCAAGTGAGCTCACACCACATCTCTGCATGGTATTTTCTCCACTATGTTGGAACACAACACGTTCGCACTACCACGCTGAAGACGTTAGCTGTGCACGCCTTTAACTCACTTGCAGCCGGCAAATACTCTTCCCCTGCAGTTTTACTAAAGGACTTCCTGAGGACAGACGGAATATGGATCTGGCTCAGCACATGACCTTCATCTCCAGAAACAGATTTGGAACAGATGCCATAATTGCGCTCCCTGCCTTCTTTTTCTAAGCCCAGAAACCCTAGATGAAAATTTGGTACCTTCTGATACTTGATTTGAAGCAGACGCAGACTCTGTGTGCAGCTTTACTGGACGCGCTGCCAGATGGGAAACAGGAGGAGCGCTGTATTTGTGGCGAGTGCTTCCAAGTACGTCACCTATTTCAGATTCATCTTCCAAGGCCGTCACTAACGCGTACACCACCGGTTCACCAGACTCTGCAGCTATCAAAGCCTTTCCAAAGAGGAATTCGGCGATGTGCAGACGACAGGCAAGAGGCAGATTCTCATCGGTGGTGTAAAATGCCACAAGAGGTGCCTGGAGTGGATACTTGTTTTCTTCAGGAAATCTTACTTCAAGTTCATATATGGGACCATCACTGTTAGATCTGAGGTGGGAATCATCTACGGAGCTCTTGGCTGATCTCAGTGGGTGGTTTGGAGGGAATTCGTGCCCGAATCTGCATTTTGAACCAAATTTGCAGCCTCCTTGGAGATAAAATTTACATATTTCTTTTGAAGTCTGCTTTGCTGTGTCTCTCGCACAACCACCCTTTTGTTTAGATTTGCTGAGCCTGTTTGTTAGGTATTCCAGTTCCAAACTAAATGTCCAAACTCTGTTTTGAATTCTTTCTACAAATTTTTCTCCATAGATTGACCGTAGGGCAAAAGCTTCTTCCTGTCTCTGTTCTAAACACTCTTCTTGACTGGCCTGAGCAGCTGTTGCAGAAATCTGCATCTTGTCTCCGTATCTCTCAGCAAAGCACTGCAATAGCAAATGCTCCAAAGATGCCCCAATGTTACCATTGCAGGATCTCAGGACGGTCCTACAACGCTCACTGTCAAAACCATACCTACAACAACACAGAGACCACATGGCAACAAGTGAGTGACAGAGAACGAAGTGAAACAACCACAGATCTGCTAAATGAGGCTCAAAGTAAGGAAGTACATACAGCATGAGATAGTATTGCTGTTGCCTGAAAAACAAAAGCCCCCAAAGGTCTGTTGTTTTGAAGGTGACAGTTTATGTAGCAACTGTCTCATATCAGAACATAGCAGATAGCAGTTAGAGGATACTGCCCACTATAAAGCTCTTCAGAAAAAGCTGAGCCCTCTCACACAGAAAAGAAATTAAAAATGTTAAGAAATGCTCAGATCTAAGCAAAATGGATGAAGAAAGCTAACAAAATTACACCTAACCAGAATAAACATATATAACAGCAGTGCTGCCTGAGCTTTCCCAGTACTTGTTTCATTATCTTAGAGAAAGAATTGAAAATTTTGCCATAAAAAAGCTACAACTCTTTATTTTCATAAAACCATTATTTTACGTTCATCCACTTGAGGATCAAATCTTGAGGAGATACAGACTCAGAATTCCTGAACATAGACTCTCTCTGGAGTCAAGTGGAATTCAAAGCACTGAGGGTTTACACTACTGAGACTAACGACTTGCCTCTTCAGCACACAAATCGTTAACTGGAAATAATCACCTGGAGAGCTTGTGCACAGCAAATGGAGACACTTCGCTTTCCACAATGTTGTGGGCAGCTGCCTCAGCAGAAGACCTTGGTGTCACGTCAGAAACTTCCTGATCTGTTGACCAGCACTGTTCATCATCAAGGTAATCAGGTTCATCGTCATCTTCACCAGAACCAGCTACTCTAATAAAAGGTTATCAAATTAAAGTGAAACAAAATTATACTGCTGAATAGATACAAGATTGTGTCCCTGCAACTTTAAATCCTCCACTTAAATGAGGAATTGCACCTTCCCTTTCTCTAAGTTAACATCATAGAGGAACAGAGTAGATTCAAAATCACATGACTTGAGATAAATTTAAAAGTTATGGGGAGGAAAAGAATACCATTTTTTTATTTTCCTAACAGTGCCTGTTAATGCATTTAGAAGTTTAAACTAACTCTGATTCAGGAGCCAGATCCTGCCCTTGAAGCTCTCGAAGAAGTTCCTTCACTCTTCTCTGATTCTCTGTTGTCATATGGATGGTCTGCAGAGGCATTTTGGCTTCAGGTCTTTGTTTCGTTTGCCCTCCTCTTCTGGCAGAAACATTTGATCTAAAGAAGAAAACAATGGTTATTTGCCTGCCTACTGTTGACTGAACAGGTATGCGAAGCTGAATTTCAGGACTCAATCAAAACCTCAGTTTCAAAACAGACACTCCCATTACCAAAGCAGTGCTCACTTGGGTTCACTCTTATGTGACCAGGATGTGTGCACCTGCGTTAGTGCACATGTGGATGCACACACATATTTTATTGTATGTCACATCCAATGTGATTTAGAAAAAACTGTGCCACGTTCCACTACTTTCAGACAACAGTACAGCCAAGTATTTCTAAGCTAGATTGGTCACAATACGTTTAGGATACCAAATTCATCCATTTACTGCTTATTTTCCATAATTTAGCTTCTGCTTTGGAATACAAATAAATGAGTATCCCGTGTTTATTGGTGTCTTCTGATCAAATATGTTTTGACATTACTTCATGGGCAAAGAAAAAAAAATCAGAGCTTCAAGCCTCTTAAGAACTTTCCTAGCTATAAAATGCTACAAGTTGATTAAAAAAATAAATAAATAAATAAAAAATAAAAATTGATTCATACTTGAAGAAACAGCTTCAACATTCCTTTACTTTTGTGCATATTCAATTACACCCCAAAACACAGTCCCAAATCATCCCCAACACCTCTGTATTTCGAAATTAATAGAAGGACCTGGTTTCCAGCCTTGGTTCCTCAAAGAGACAAAAGTCATCTCCATCATCCCAAATTCTGGTTGAACATTTCCTATTTCCACCGAGCTGAGGCTTGTTTGAACGGCCACTGCTGCCTCCTCCTCTTCCAACACTGCCACCTCCTCCTCTCCCTTTTCCTCCTCCTCCTCCCCTTCCTCTTCCTCCTCCTCTGTTGGGCCTTCCTCTCCTCTTTGCTCCTGAGCTCATGTTTCTTGCTGGAGGAAAAAAAAAAAATAGCCCTTAGTTATGAAGGTGACTTAGTACAAAATAACCACCCAGGTGCACATTATTTGTTTTTCTGTGTGACAAGAGAAGCTCTCTTCTCAAAGTGTAATTAATCACCTGTATGCACCTGAAAGTAAGCACATTCTTCCAGAACACTGCCACACAAGTTCTGTGGTTTTAGAACACAAAAGTGATCCAAATTTTTTTCACAGCCACTCCAATTGCAGGTCCTGAGAAAGCAGGGTGAGCCTATCAGCAGTGCTGCCCAGCCCCAGATCTGTACTGCGATGGCACTTCCTTGAACAAGGGAGTGCAAAGAACAAACCTCCACGGGACATTTCACAGCAGGGAGCTTAAATCTGCTCCTGACCTGTTCCTTCTGCAAAGAGCTGCCCAGACAGCTGAGCACCCAGAGGGGTGACGAGGGAGCCCTCCTCACAGCAGGACCCTCACCAGCCTCAAGGCAAATCCCCCAGTGTAAAGCAGCTGTTATCAGTTCTGCTGTCCAATATTAACATACACACAGCATCACGACCCCGCAGACGGACAGACTGCTTTATGAAGGCACATAGCAATAGGACTAGGGGGTTGGTTTTAACTGACAGAGAGCAGATTCAGGTAAAATACAAAGAAGAAAATCTCTAGCATAAGTAGGACCCTGGCGCTGCTGCCCATAGAAGCCGTGGTGCCCCATCCCTGGAGGCTCTCCAGGCCAGGCTGGATGGGGCCGTGAGGAGCTGAGCTGGTGGGAAGCACCGCTGCCCACGGCAGGGTACGAATGCGGACGGCTTTTACGGCCCCTTCCAACCCAAACCATTCCGTGACTCCGTGAGAGCTGCTGCAGGGACAGCTGCGCACCTCGGCCAGCCCCAGCCCCAGCCCCAGCCCCAGCCCCAGCCCCAGCCCCAGCCCCCACAGCTCAGGCTCCCGCTCCCCGCTGCTCTCCTCACCGGCCCGCCGCAGCGCTCCTCGACCCGGAAGTTGCCGCCTTCCTCTTCCGGTGCGCTCACCCTCCTAGCGACGGCGAACACTTCCGCATGGCAACCATGGAGGGTACTCCTATCTCCCCTTTTCCCTCCTCCTGCCCCGCCGCGCCCTTCGCAAGTAACGGCTATTCCAGCTGATGTGCGAGGGCCGGGGTTTCAGCTACCTGCACTCCACGCTCGTCTTTCTTTCTCAACAGATGCTGTCGTTTTTAAAGTATCTTTCACGTTCCCAAACAAAGAAAAGTATGGTAAGACAGTCGATAGGCACTAATTCCTTTTTTTTTTTTCCATTTTGCGTGGGATGAGAAAAGAAGAAATCTGCCCTTTGGGGATGTCAGCTGGTGAGCCGACAGGTCACCTGAACCCGCCTCCCCCCCCGAGCTCCCCGCACCGAGGCAGGATCACCCTTAACCCTTCAGGGCGTTAAAAAAAAGGTGCCACTCCCGCGATGGTCCCCGGGTGTTGCTCTGCCCTGTGCCCCCAGCACTGGGGCTCTGTGGTGGCAGAGGAACAGCCCTGAGCTGCTCTCGCTGGCCTTGCTCATCCCACCTGCGCAGCTGGGGTAGCCTACCTGCAGATGCAAGATATGCCCTTCAGGAACTCGTAGTTGCTTTTTTTGGTTGTTGTTGTTGTCTCAGGGATGTTTTAACTGAAAATACCAGTTTCTTTTCCTAGAAGGGGAATGCAAAAAGACACCTGAGGGTTTGTTGCAGAGGAATGGGCTTGGAGTTCATACCAGTGCCAACGGAATGATATACACTGGTAACTGGTTAAATGACAAGGTAATTTTAAGTATTCCTTCATTTCAAACTTTGGGCTTGGAATGTCTCAGTACACCTACTCATCGATGTATGGAAAGGACAGCCATTACCTGAGAAGGACCAGATCCACACCAGGCTCTTCATCCACTGGGGAATCCTGGCAAAGCCCAGCCTGAACGCTTCAGGCACGTGGAGTACTTGGACACCTTGCTGCCTCCAGAGGCTCCCGCAGATTCACCAGTCACTGTTGGCCCTGCTGAAACACCACGGCAGTGGTGCCCTGCTGATGGGCTGCGTGTGCACAGTGGGCTGCACACAGCCTACCTGTGTGTGTTTGTGCACCCCACACACACTTCCCTTGACCAAACAAGAGAGCTCTGATCATCAATAGATACACTGTCTTTGGCTGTCCTTGGTTATTGAATTCCCCAGAAGAATTATTAGGTACACAAAAACTTCTTATTTTGCTGATAATGGAGAGATCTCTGAAATAAATAAGAGACAGAAGTTAAAAAACAGCATCTTTATTAGATCTGGTCTATCTTTTTCTCACCCTTATACAAGAACATATGCTACAAAAACGCTTGGCTTAATGGCCAAGGCTGAACAAATGAAAGATTTGCTCTGCCTTGATCAGAAAGAAATTCCAGAAAACATAATTAACCCCTCAGGCTATCAGAATAGATGAGTTATTTGTATGGCTGGGGACAGAAGTTCCCTGCTGCACAGATTATAAAGGTCCTGTGGGACTATCAGGAGAGGAAAGATTTAATGGATGCTGTGGCTGGCCAGAAACTCTAAGCTGTTATTTAAAGTGCTCGCAGAGGTAGAAACCTGTCTAAATCTTAAGAAAACAGTCCTCTCCACTTACCTGAATGGGATAGAAGGCCCACAAGTAGCAATCTGAAAGAACAGTGTCATAAAAGGAAATAATAACGTAAGAATACACATTAATCTTTATCCATCATCTCTCACTGAATGCAGATGAATGGTACTGGAAGGCTAGAACATCCTTCTGGGGCTGTTTATGAAGGCGAATTCAAAGACAACATGTATCACGGGGCAGGAACCTACACATTTCCAAGTGGAGCAAAGTACATTGGACCATTCAATGAAAACAAGTACGTTTGAAGCAGAATTTTTTTCTTTGAGTTTTGATTTCATAAGGTACAAAGTCAACGTGAAATTCACCCAGCATGGGAGTATGTTTCCCTTGCTACCACTGAAACTTGCACTGGCTACCTAAGATTGCAGGTCCCAGCTATATCCACCTCATCAGAGCAGTCAAAAGCCAGAGATTTGATCCCAGTCAACAGTTTTCAAGATGGCAGACACCCATCTGGTTTTGTGTTGACAGGTCTCCATGAATGACTTCTCTGTCAATTTGCTACGTTTGATACAGATTTTTCTTTAAGTATCTCCTCAGTTGAGTATCTGTAATAAATCAGAAATATATATGCATAGTTCAAATACAGTATTTATTCTGAAAGCATCCCTGCCTTGCCCTGCTGACCAAAAAGAACAGCCACAGTAGTACAGAAGTAGGGCTAATTTTTAAATAATTAAGACACTAAATGAAGTAAGCATTTCAGAACATACCTGAATACAAAATGGGAACCTGTATATTAAACTCAAGTTTTTGGTGGAAAGTTAAAGACATTTTACACTACTACTTGGCATATTAACATTTGCCACAGAGTTGCTGTCCTTTGTGGTCATACTAAATGTCAGATGTGACTTCTATGTGAAGTCTAAAACTGTGAATAACCACCACCACAGCGAGGGCATTCAGCACCAGATCACACACGTGGCTTTACAGGTGGTTTCTTTCATCTTAGTGTTGATGCCTCTGCCCTCCTGGGAAAACACAGCCCAGTGCAAAAGGGCTGGCAGCAACAAGTACAGAAAAACTAATAGCACTACTTCAAACCTGTGATTTTATTTAATTAAAACACTGCTGCTGATGCACCCTGCTTTTCCTTTCTTGACACTGGTTTCTGATCATTAGCACATGGTGCTCCCTGGCAGCCCAAAGCAGGCTCTTTTGCCAGGCTTCAGGATTGCTAATTTCCACCTACTCACACAAGCTAAGTGTTAGTTCACCAGATCACTGCAGCTTTCATAAGAGAACACAGATAGGCAGCACCATGTAACTCACTGTGATTGCTGGGTGTCTTCATTTTCAAGGGGAACAAATCTCCAGTAATTGGTTTTAGAAGTTATTTCCCCTCATTTGCAAGTGATGCTGATATACAGACATCTCCTCTTTACAGCAGTTCTCAGGTATAAGGATGAGCTTGGTCACAGCTTTCAAAGATCAGCAGAAATAAATGATTTATGAGTACTCGGTTAATGTGGCAGTTACTTTTCTTCCCACTGGAGGCTGTAAATCCTTGCACTTTCTCATAAAAATGCATAGGACAGGGAAAGGTTAGGAGAAAATGATTTTTTACAGCTGGCTGCATACACTACACATATCTTTAGGATACCCTGCTGAAAGTCAAGATAAATGTGATAGGACTCAAACCCTGACAATTCCAAATCAAGATTAGGACTACTATTTTTTTCCAGTACAGGCTACATGCTGGCAAGATGTTGGTGTAAGTACACTTTTGCAAAGGAGTGTGTTACTTGGCTGTAACCAAGTTCACCTGTGCTATCTATGTGCTTCATAAACCTTCCTGGCTTGTAAATCAAAACTTTTACATGTAGGAAAAAGTGAAGACAGGTATTTGGCCTAGACTATGAGCGTTCTGATTCTGGCAGTTTGCTTATCCAGCGTGTGCACAGATCACTGTGCTGCCACAATCTGACTGCATGCTTTATTAACAGGCTGGATTTATGTTGTTACAGGATGGAAGGTGAAGGAGACTTCATAGATGAAAATGGAGTGGTGTGGACTGGCACATTCAATGGCACAAAAGCAGCAGGACTGAAGCATAAGCTGAAAATGTAGCTATTTGGCACTGTCAAAGCTACCCCATTTGATCTCACTCTAGGTTCAACAGCTGTCATTGATTTCTTCATGTATTCATTGAAAATGATGCCTTTGGTCACTGGTAAATAAAACACAGTTACTTTTCTTAGCAAATTGATCAGATGAAGTAAACAGAGGAATGGGGTTGAACAGGTTAAATTTAGAAGTAGAGCAGTAAATTACTGGATTTTTTTTTTATTTTAACTTGACCTATTTTAACTTAACCTTTCTTGCTGGGTTTCAAACAACATATATCAGCAAACTAATCCTAATTTACGCTCAACTTCTCTAATTTTTCCCTGGAAAACAAACCTGCCAACCCACAGAAGCCTTTGGAAACACAGTGCTTGCATTTGCACTAAGCGTGGCACTGCACAGCGGGATCAGGACAGAGAGCAAGTGCAGCTGCAGCATGGCAGCTACTCCTCCCAGGACAATCCTGCACAACCCAGGCTCCAGCAGTACACAGCTCAAAAACATGTGCCAAGGCTATTTTTCTCTGGGGGGGAAGTGGGCAAGTGAGCTCACAGGGAGCTGACTGCTGCCACTGCTAGCACAAGGTCTAATGCAATAAAATAAATATGCTTCTATTTTTGTTTGGGTTTGAAAAATTGCTTTCTATACCAAAGTATTTAGATTTGTAGCAAAGAGACCTTTGAAGTACAAACTCACATGAGAATGTTCATGTTTATTCTCCATGAAGGACCTCTCTGTCAATTTTGCTAAATTAAAAAAAAAAAAAAAGCACATCAGCACTGTCATGAAAAAATATGCATTTAGTTTTTGTTTGCCAGAAGTTTAGTGGAGTTTTAGTAAATATCTGCCATTGCCTCCATCCTCAGACACAATGAACAAAAGGTATTCCTTCACATATGCCTTCAAATACTCAGCTCATTTTGGTATTTGATTTGGAAAAATCTTGGGCTTTTGTTTTCTTAGCAAAATTGAAAAGGCAGCACATTATCAGCACACAGAAACATAACTGCTCACTGCTCGTTCTGACAATATAACCCCATGGGTTGCACCTACAACTATTCTTCAGAATTGCCATTTTCCTGTGCTCAATTTTGTTGTGTTTTGCTCCTGGAATAACAAGGTCCCCAAAAGAAACACAGCGTCCCTGCATTAAGCCCTCAACTTCAGAGGCAGCAACATCTTCCACAGAGCTTCCATGAACCTGTGAGGTTGTCCTTTCAGCTCCTTAGCTTCTTCAGCTCCTTAGCTCCATTTATCACCTCCTTTTATCAGTGCTGCATGGTAATTATAACGACTTAGGTACTGCTGTTTCGTTTTCTGCCTGAAGGTATCTTTTAAGCTGACACTTGCCTTTCAGTGAGAACTTATTCTTCCTTTTTCTACTCTTTCCCCTCTTTTATGCCTCTGCTTTGGAGTAACCCATTGGACTAGATCAAGTCTTTTCCTGTCACCTCTGGCCATGCATCACCTGCTTTTTCCCCATGTTTTCTTAATGTTTTCTCCCTGCCATTTGGCGCAAAAAGCCCTACAGGTCAGTGACTAAATACAGACACGGAGGGCTGCTGCCTCTCCCCCTATCCCTCCTCCCTCAAACATCCCTCAAACACTGTGCTCCCACTTTCCTTTTTTCTTTTCTTT
>NW_024884142.1:87307826-87388298 GCF_019232065.1 Centrocercus urophasianus | reverse complement strand
TCTTTTCTTTTCTTTTCTTTTCTTTTCTTTTCTTTTCTTTTCTTTTCAACTCAAAGAAAACTTGTCACAATCTAACAAGAAGCAGAAGGTTCACAAACACTGGTGGTTCCTGCTCCGCTGCCCTGGCTACTTTGCTCTCAGCCCAGAATGAGAAAATGCCCAAGCAGGACGCTGTTTTGGCCCTAGCATCCCTAATGAGGCCATGCAGGGGAGGGTAGGGGGGTAAGGGTGTCAGGGGGAGCAGGGAGGAGCTGGTGTTCTGTGTTGGCTGCCTTCCTCGGGTGCCATGGGAGGTACTTAGCAGTCCCTGAGCTCGTCTGGGTAGCACAGACCACAGCAGTACCCAGCTCATAGCACACAGCCCTCTCTGCCAGTCACTTCACAAGGCTTCTCACACTCCCTTTGCAGCAGTTCTAATTAAGAAAGAAAAAAGTCAGTATTTTCTCCTTCCAAGCGCACAGTCCTGATTTTTGCATGGGGATGCAAGGATGTGACCCGAAGATTATATAATTAGAAAGCATTTGTTATGCCTGCATTTCAAATCAGTGATTAGCATGTGACAGTCCCATCCTGGGAAACATCAAGCCACCACTGCTCTCCTTTCTTGCACAGCGTAATTCCCAACTCTGGTAGCCACCAGTGCTGACGGCTCTTCAACTTGCCTGAGGTAAGCTTAAAATGTATATGGCATGGGATGAAGTGTGGGATTAGTAATGCCATTTTTCACATTGCTGGATAAAAATGAGCTGTAGGTATTTCAAATGCATGTAAAGTGGTATAGAAAATATTTTCTATCTTCAATGCCCAGTTATTTCCAGCTGATTTCTTCTAGGACTGTGAATGGAGATCCAGCTTTAGCATGCTGGAGAATTTTGTGAGGCTGCATTTATATTAAGGGCTACAGAAAGAGAGGTTAAGAAGACCTTCTTTGCTTTTACTGTTTAAGAGCTAAATTGGGGTCTCTTGCTAGCTTGAAGTATTTGAATGACAGCGGTGTTAGAATTAGCTGGAAATAAAGCATGATACTGATAAAAGTAGATTAATGATTTTTTGCTCCTCTAAGGAGGACTGGGGTTGTTCTCAAAGTGGGATATTTAAAACAGACAGCAATCTCCGCTGGCAGGATTGTGATAGAGACAGACCCCAGGAAGATCCCAAGCTTTTTTTTTTTTTTATTTGGAGAATTGCATGTGTTTAGCAACATCTACAGACACAGAAAAAGTGTGCATGGACTCCCCTGCATTGTTCCTCAATTCATGATCCCATGACAAGGTGGGAGAGAAAGTCAAATAACTAACTGATGTCCATCAGGGCAAAGCTGTTAATTTACCTGACTATTCTCATGCTGATGCTTGGGGCATTTGGTCTGTTTAACAAGTGATCCTATGCACAGTTGATCATTTCTCCAAGGTGTGTCATTCCACAATGGGGGAAGCAAGTGAAGGGGGAACACAGGCACACACAGCCTGCACAGGCTGATGGACCTGCTTCCTCTCCATTGCCCATGCACACAGGGAGGGCTCTCATCCTTGCTTTGTCTTAGTGACAGCTCCCTCCTGTCTTTGACCCTGTGCCTAGGCATAACTACACAAGGTGATTAATGGGTCCTCCTGGTCCTCCTTCTCCCTTGGGGGATCTCATGGGAAGCAGGTTCTCACTCAAGGCTCTGTTAACTTTCATGGTTGCCTGCTCTTCTGCTCCTGAAAGATTCCAGGGCATCATTCTTTGCTGGACAGTGGTGGACATTGCCATGCTGGTCACTGATGGAGAAGTGGCATTCAGCTTTGGTTCTTGGGCTTAGCAGATTTTGGTGCTGGTGAAAGATAGGATTATAGGGGAAAATACTTCCTTCTGCTACAGTAGAGCAATCTGGTGGATTTAACACTCTGCAGCTATTCAGGGGAGGTTCAGGCTGGATACTGGGAAAAAATTCTTCTCTGAAAGAGTGGTTGGGCAGGCTGCCCTGGGAGGTGGTGGAGTCATCTGGCAGTGTTTGAGAAATGTGGAGATGTGGCACTGAGGGACATCGTTTAGTGGGCAACATTGGTGGTAGGTGGATGGTTGGATATGATGATTTTAGAAGTCCTTGCCAATCATAATGATTCTATTCTCTGGTCTTGATGAGCAGCAGGAAAAATGAGTTTTAATGCTCAGCTCTGAAGAAACAAGCATCCTTATATTTTCTTATGCCTAAAGCGGGGAGACGTGGGCTTACGTTGCAGGCAGACTGCTAGCAGCTTTGTATGATTGCTTCTTAAGCCTATCCAAAGGAACACTAACATCTCCTACCTACTTATTGATGAGGAAAGTGCTCTGTGGTGGGCTGGCATGCCAGGCAGACCATGGATTTGCTGTAGGTAAAGGTCTGACAGTGGTTTACAAAATAGCCCCACGGAGGATGTGCTCACTGCTAATGTGCACATGCATTTATATATGTGCACATGGGAAAGGAATAAAGGAGTGGGGCTTGCTTGGTATTGAGGAAAGAAGGTGAAGGAAGGGGATCCTCTTGTTGCTTTTAGCTGCCTTAAGGGGATTATAACAGAGCTGAAGTCCAGACTCTTCCCAGATGTGAACAGTGAAAGGACATAAGACAAGTGACATGAGCTGCAGAAAATGGAAAAGTCCCAGTTGGGCATAAGGAAAAAAATTCTTCCCTAGGGTACTACTAGAGGACCAGAGAGGCTGCAAGGCCTCCAGTGCAAGAGGTACTCGAACTTCATCTGGACACAGCCCTGAGCACCCAATGTAGCTTCACATTAGCCTTAATTTGAGCAGGAAGCTGGACCAGGAAGGAGGTACCTGCTCACCTAGATTCTGTGTGAGCTTAAGATCATCAGAGTGAAGATTTGAACAAGCAGCTCACACTCAAGGCCTCAAGGGCAAACCCTAGTTCTATTTTCCAACACTTTCTGGCATCCTTTAGGAATAAACGAGACATTGCTTAGCCAGCTCAGGCTGATCAAATTCCTTGTCCCAGTGAGGACAGGGTTAACAGCTTCCCCACCCAGCAGTCAGAAGGGGCAGAGGACAAGCACTTGCATCAAACCACAGTGAGGTCTTGTTTGTTTTAGTAATGAGAAAGGATTGACTACTTTTCCTCCAGCAATTCAAAAGAAACATGGGCAGATAGGCAATGTTATACATTCATGGAGTCCAGCAGTGAGTCCTTAAATGCTGGAAAGTAGCCAACATAAGGCAATTATTTAATGTAACAAAGAACCAAGGAGTGACTCAGGAAATTGCAGGCTGCAGCTAGAGGACATGTGAAAGACAGCCATCCTAGAAAAAAGAGGAAGATTTTTTCTGGACCCATTTAACCAAGATCAACCTACTTTGCAGTGTGGTCATATAGCAGAGCTCCTGGTGGTGCCTGGAGCAGGAGGGCATGGTGGCATCCCTGAGGTCCCAGTTTCAAAGCTTCACTCCTGTGCTTTGCAGAGAACAGAAATCATGCTCAAGCACTGTCCTTGTCTGCATGAGTGTGATGTGGATGTTCCTCAGCCAGCTCTGCATGGTTCTCCCTGCATGGAAACTGTTTCCAGTTTCCTCTGTAATGAAAAATTTCTGTAAATACCAGGAATCCATGGTATTTTTACAACCCAGAAGATAACATGCAATGGCAAGAGTTCCCCTTCCAGTCTTATGTGCACCTGAGCTGAAAATGCATGAAATCACAGGATAGGTAACAGGGCAATGACAGGCTCTCATAAAAGCTGTTAATCTACAAGACTTATTTCTCTCTAGTTAAAACTCCAGGGAGGTTATTTTTCTCCACATCAGACAAACCTCATTCTTTTTACTGCCCCAAGAGACATTACCTGTGGCATATCAGATGGGGGGATGCCTCCCGTGAGTTACTCCTCATTAAGTGCACTGTCCCTAAAGACAACTGGAAGTTTCCTTGTGTCACCACAGATGTTCTTCATATCACATCCCTCACTCTGAATCACTGCTGCAAGTCTGACTGCATAGACTGCATTGCTCCTGTTGTGCTGGGATAGGGGGGGCTGCAGAAGTGTGAGCTAGACAGAAACACATTCTGAGGTCTCAGGTGACTTGGAGGAGCTGGTCTAAGACAAGAAGCAGACAGAACATGGTAGAACAGATTGATAATTTAATTCTGGCTTTTCCTCACCTTGGGTGCCCAGCACTGCAACCTGTTTATTCATACTTTTCCCATGCATTACAGTTCCCTAACTTCCTTGTTTAAAACTGTGCAGCTATATGGGTTAGTTTCTCCTTTTTGTCTGTTGGGAACTGTTTGGATACACTTTCTAGGAGAAAAGAAAAAGCATAAGAATTTCACTGTGTGATACTTTTCCTCAGTTTCAGATTTCTCCATCCTTCCTCAGCATACAGAAATGTTTTCTTTTCCCTCCACAAAGGTACACACCCATGACACTCACTCAGTAAGCAGCTGCATGATGCTGCCCAGCAGCTGAGGGTTGAAACAGCTGTTTCCAGTTAAGATAGCATATGAATATAATTAACTCCATACTGATTACTGTTAATTACTAAGAGTTAACTATTATATACTATTACATAATGCTATAACTGCTACAGTAAAATACTAATAACTCAAAAGTAAAACCATTAAAAATATGTGGTTTTCTTAAAAAGAAAAAGAATTTCTAGAAAAAGCTGTTTTCACTGAAAATGTTTATCACAGAGCACAGAGAAGATTTTAACTTCCTTCATATCTGTTTTGCCTTTCCAATTTGCTCCTTTTCCCTCACCACTGCAAAAAAAATCTGAATTCTGATACCAGTTCTTGGTGCTAAAGCAGCTGGTGTCAATTCACTGACCCCAAAACTAAACACTCAGGAATTTGCTACTGAATTGACCCTAAACTGGCAAAAAGTTTAATGACAATTTTGCTATTAAATAAACTGCTGCAAAAAAAGAAGTTAAGTCTGGTTCACTCAGAGATCCAAAATTTTGTGCCTTCTTCTCAAAACTACTAAAGGAAGGGGTAGTTACTTTAAAAACAACAGCATATTTGTGTGTTTCAGAAGCAAATAACATTCTTGCTGTTCCTCAGAGTACCTATTGGAAACATAAATCATTTTTTTTCTGTGCTAAAGAGGGCCAGAGTAAAGGGGAGGCTGGTGGAGTTGGGATTGTTCAGCTTGGGGAAGGGATGGATGAAGGGTCCTACTGTCTCCAGCAACTACCCCAAGGGGTTACAGAGGAGACAGGCTCTTCTCATGGACACAATGAAAGGACAAACACGAGTGAGGGGAACATTCTGAGCCATCAGTTGCATAGCAAAAAGCTGTTTCTTTGATCTACAGCACCCATGGAAGTGTTTCTGTGCGTTTCACTTTTCAAAATACATCTCATTCTGCTTCTGTGTTCAAACAGGAATCCTCTTGATGAGCAAATAGCTTCTGTGGGATTACATAGCACTTCAGTCAGCCATGAACATAAGCACAAATGGCCTTGGGTGGAGGGAAGCATTTGTACCAGCAGCCCAATCAGCTTGTGAAGGCTCTCTGAACCCAAACAAACCTTCGGGATGCCTCATTCCCTCTCACGTCTCTCTTTCTTGACTTGTTTTCTGAACTTTGAGCATCTCCGCTCAATAAACCCTTTTTACATCTTTCTGCACTCAGGGTTCACACCAGCTGACCCATCGCAGGGCTCACATGTGGGCAGCTCTAAGCCATGGGATGTTCCCAGTGACCAGCCAGAACCCTCCAGTGTGAGGACAAGAGTCCCTGCGAGGACGCACACCTTATAGCAGCCATGGACACAAACAAACAAGAAGGTAAAGCATCCTCTAATTTCACTTCTTGATAGTATGAAGAGAGATAGGAAGCAAGCTGCCTTTGTATGACTATCCCCACGAGAACACCTCTCAGCAACTGCGAGTAAACTCTCCCTCCTCTTAGTTTCATAGAAATATTTGGGGTTTGAAGTTTCTCCATCTTATTTTAAAAACACCTCCCTCTTCCCCCCTGGAAAATAATCCCATGGCTTAGGTAAAGTGCCTTATGGGAAGTCATTGCCCTCTCTTACCTTGGGATGAACAGAGACCTCCAGCTGTTGAAAGCTACTCTCACTGCAGTGAGGATCTGCTTTTCTCCCCCACATGCTTTGCTGCATGGGGTTCTTGTTCATTTGAGTGCCACAAGAAAGATTTCTCTGCCAGTCCTGGCTTCACAAGCACCAAGATGTAACTATGCCACACTGCCTGCACACAACCAGTCCTGCTACTGTCAGCAGCATTTCTGGAAAGTGCCGTTATTGGCTTAAGATGTTCTTCCTGCAGAGGAATGTGGGCCTGGTGGTACTTGCTTTTCCCCCCAAACCACTTGTAGGACTGTGCTCTGCCTTGCCACCTGAGAAGTGATTGTGCTCATATGCTAAGGAATTCTTCATACGATGAAGAGCAGAAGGGGCAGCCTACAGGAGTGCCCATAACCGTCAGCTCAAGAGAGTGAGCCTGGACTATCTCTCTTCCCTCTAAAAGATGTTGGTGTTGCCATGGGATGGGTAATGGAAGAGTTAATTCCTCTATTATTATTATTCTAATTTGACCAAATTAGGTCTATATACCTAGGCCCCTCCACTACAGTACAGCCTGAAAAGGAAATTATCTCAAGGATTTTTTCCAATTAATTGGTATGCCCCCATGGGTGGCAGACGCTCACTGCAGAAACTGGGAGATAACCATGAAGCCCTTTGCTTCCCATAGTGCAAGGGAACTGTTCCAGCTCCTGGCAACGACTTTGCAAAGATGACCTGGGTATGTGTGGCTACATGCAACTTTCAGAGAGTACTTCTGCTCACATCCATGGCAAAGGTGGGAGATAAAAGCACAGAGACAGAGATCCTCTCCACTCTTATGGCCTTTTTCAGTAGCACTTCCCCACTTTGATTGTGCCCGAGGACACAGACTGATCCATCTCCAAACCCAAATGAAAGATCACTAGAGACTTCTGCAAGGCTGGCTCAAGCCCTCTGTGTTATATATTAGTCCTAAGAAAATGAGAGCAGTGAGTGACCACGGCCCCTCCTCACTGTGCCACACTTCTACTTGTCACCTCTAATTCTTCAACAAAGCTCAGCATCCAATATAACCAATACTTTGACAAAACAACATTTCCCTGTCCTCTCTGTCCCTGATTCATACTGTGCTGTTAATCAATACGTATATCCTCTTGCTCTATTCTGATCAGTCATTATTCCCCTCCCCTCCACACTAAGCATTACCACTTACACCAGAGCAGACACATGGGCTGGGTTTTCAGGATTCAACTTCAGAAATCCAAAGAAAGTTTCATCATTCATCAGGCCAAAAAATTGATTTCTAGTACGTAGGGTTGAATTAAAAAAAAAAGCCCAGAAAACAGACCCTGAAGAACCAAACTATACAATAAAAACAACCTGCCATTTAGAAGATGAACCTTGGCACCTGGTGAGGGCTGGCTGGTGATTTCTGACCCCAAATTTCTGGCAGTTTTGGTGATGGCTACTTCTCCCAGTCAGTCTGCTGTCCAGTTTTCCGCAGGAGAAACCTTGGAGGACATTCCCTGCAGGGTCAGTATCTGACCCTACAACAGAAACTCACAGCTGTGAGACTGGCCAGCACAGGGAGTAAGTGGCACATGGGTAGAAAGGGACACGTGGCCTCTGCTCTCTGTGGCTCACACTTCTGTGATTCACTGGGGAATTTGCTTATATTCCTTTGAATCAGGACAAATCCTAGAGACCAGAACAGGGCCAATGTGTAGGTGCCCTTGGCAGTAGCCGATATTCCCCCTCAGGGGCAAAGTAATCAGAACATAACTGTGCCTTGTACAGCTCTGACTTCTAGGCTTTAGCTTTAGTATTTAATGTACTTTCTAACTGCTTAGAGCCCTCCCCACATACATTCCAAGCCTCTGCAAGACCAAATTTCTCTTGTCCTGTAGGCACAGGTAGATAAATGACAGCACACCTGCAGCCAGCACAGGAAGAGGGAACCTGGCTGCCCCCAGAACTGGGCACGGGGTCACTGGCCACACTGGTGACTGACAGCAGCAGGAGATTAAGCAAATTCTAGGAGGCAAGAGAAAACTCACTCTGTGAATTTATATTGTCGAGAGGAGGCAATGCAGACGAGGAACTGGGTGGGATGGTGTTTTCTGGGAGGTGCAGGCCAGCCAGCCTGACATAGGAAATAAAACTTGAATTGATTGAACAGACTGCAATCCCCTCCAAGTGTCATGGCAACACAACCAGCAGTACCTTCTGGTGGATAACTGAAGAGCTTATGCACAGAAAAGACAATGTTATAAAAGGAAATAATAAACATACTTTTTCAATCAAAAACCTACAAATGCCTAGAGACTGTGTCTCTGGAGTGCCCAAATCACTTTTGTGAAACAGATACAAGCTCCTCTGTGAGCTAAGTCTCTTTCAGAAATGTTAAGCCTCACTCCATTAAATCAGCTGGAAATCACAATGCCATAAGAAAGCAGGAATTTGAAACTAATGGTAAAGATAATATATATATTTGTCTGGCATTAGAAAAGACACCACTACTGCTCAGTATGTGTCTTGACAAAATATAACTCAACTCTCACCCTTTCACATGGACCAGCTCTGGACTGAAACAGGGCAGCAAATGAGGTGAATTTAACATCTGGTTTAGTTGAGCCGTTCTCATTTTACAACTGCAGTTTATTTTACAAACTACACAGTGTTCACACCTCCTACAGTGAGTCCTTTAAAACTGATTTATACCTCAAGAGGGACTTTCAACATCTCTGTTCCAGTTATTTATAGCAACTATAATAAGTCATTTTAATTGACTGAAGTTCTTTATTCCCACAGGAGAGACTGAAAGTGTGCCTGTGAGTACCCCTGCAACACAGATTTCCCAGGTAAAGATGAGCAAAATGCCCTAAATAACTCATAAGATTTTAAAGATTTACTAATGGATAACTAGTAGTTAAAGCTAAATTAAGTGGAAGGAAAAACATAGGCACTAATGAGGAACATGGCATCTAAAATACACATACTGCATGAATGTATGTCACACATATCACATCTTGGGCCTGATTTTAAGAGACACTTCAGTAAAATTTCTCTGCTTACAACTGGTTAACTGTGCCTAGACAGGTGATTTGTGTGCTCAGCTAATTAACTAACTGGCATCATTAACATCAATTAGAGAATGTCTGTTCACTGAGCTGGAGGCAGATTTCATGGCTGAGTTCTGATGAACTTTCACCATACCCACAGAACCATCCCAGGAGCAAGAATGCATTGATTGCACAATGAAGGGGATGTCAGGGGGTCCTCCCTAGCAGAAAGGAAGTCCCTGGGGGGGCGCTGAATGATTGCAGCAACCTCATGGCTCCTTGGACCATGGAGTGCTATTGTCTATTAGACCAGGTCAGCTGGGCAGACCAGAACATCAAGTCTTGCTGCATGGCTCCCCAAGCTTGGAAACCCCATGTTTGAGTCCACGTGGCCTCAAGGTCATCAGGACTTCCAGTGCTTTGTGGTCTCTTTGAGTTAACTTTCTTGCTGCTATTAGCCACTGTGGATGTGATGAGACTGTCTGTATCATGACTCAGGGAGCATCCTTCCTGTAAGATGCAGTTTCAGTGCTCCCACAGTGATGTTTCCTAGGCATTTCCAGTCTGCAGGAAACACAGTGGAGTTCTGAACACTTCAAAACTTGATGCAGTTCAATCTGGAACTGTATCTAACAGATAAACATTTCCCTGAACTGGAAACCCTGTCTACCACTAGCCTTGTCACCATCACAACACTAAATGCCTATAACTGCTTGTAAGAGCACCATGGCAAGCAGTTGCAGAGTTATGGGATGCCTCTTGCCATAACAGAGAAGGTACTGCTTTTCATAAACAAATTGGTGCTTGTTTTTTTTCCCAATCAGATGGCTCCAAGCTAGAGCTGTGACTGAGCTGTTGAAAGGCCTGGCACAGTAAGTCTAGCATGCATGAAGAGCCCGTGCATTGCAGGTCAAGTATACTTCCTAAACAATCCTTTAAATGAAAGTTAATAGCTGGCTTTCTCCTTCTGCTTCTGCAAGGGCCCTATGGACACTGCAGTGGCCAAAAAAGGACTGCACAGCTTTGAAATGAGCTGAAATGTGTAGGAGCTTGCAGACTCCTTTAGATGTACCCTTCCCTTCTGTCCTCACCCAACTGCTTGCTGTTTATTTCCACCATCCTTACCTACGAATGTAAATTGTGAATATTCTCTTAAAGCCTGGCTGTAAATCAGCACAGCTCAGTTAACTTCACACTGCGAGGCGTTACAAGCCTTCGTAACGATTGGCTGTAGTTGCGCTGCCTTCAATAGCAATTTTGACAGTCTTCAGCTCAAGGACACTGAGAACAGGAGCAGTGCTAATGTAAAATGCCTTAGCGGCTGCCAAGGACTCTTGGAGAAACAGTCCTGGGCAGCCTCTTTGATAGTGAGGGATAGGTGTGAACACAGCTAGTCAGGGAAGCCCTTGCTTCCATGTGGACACTCTGTAGCAGCCAAGGCAGTAAACACAGCTCACCAAGACTAACCATCTGCTTTACAAGGCTTTTCTCTGTCTTGCATCCCGGGTCATTCAATCCATAAGCCATTTCCATCTGATCAAGATGATCTTTCTCAGGCTGCCTCAAAGTGTGAGCAAGATTTCATGCAGCAGGGGTGGTCACCTTCTTTAGCAAACAGGTCAAATTGCTGGCACCTGCCAAGGGAGGGTGGGAAGGCTTTCCAGTTTTGCTGCTGCCTCTGCTCCTGGAAGCAGCATCTGTTTATTTCACACTTTTGGGCTTGCACAGCAGATGAGACAAGAGTGGAGGCTCAGCAAAGATTCTGCAGACAGTACAGATCCACTCTAAAAAAGTAAAATCAAAACCATGCTGAGAAATGGTTCTTGTTCATCTTCTGATCCCACTCTTCTCAGCCTACCCAGCCACCATTACTTCTTCATGGTCATAATTTCCCCCCTCCGTGTTGGTAAATGCTTGCTCCACTAACCAGGGGCACTTCTACAGAGTTCATATTGCTATTGGGTTGTAGGTCAAGTGATAGTCACAAGAGACTGTTGCACACTGTCCTCTTGAGTCATGCAAAGACAGGAAAAGAATCCTTTATTTCTGCGTGCAGGGCCACTCACAGAGCACAGCGCGATTATTGGATCTTACTAGAGATTTTACTTGCAGTTTTTCCATGTACAGCTGAAAAACTTCAGGTAGGCTGATAAAATGGGAGTCGTAGCCCCCACAAGAAGGCAACCTGCTACAGATGCATAGCACTGGAGCCCATACTACACTGCTTTGCCAGGTTTAAGGGCCAGACTCAAAGGGCAAGCTTGGGCTGAAGTTTCTTTCTCATACGAAATGATTTAGAGGCCTGAGTGCTTTTTTTGGAACAGACCCTTCTCAGTTCTTGGACAGGTTGTAAGGATGTGCTGTGACCACACAGACTGATTTGTCCTCTAAGCATTAGGTAGTTCAAATTAACTTGCTAAAATGTGTTCCTCTTCAGCTTCACTTATTCCTACGAATAGGTGAGCCAGGTAACACATTACAGCTGAACTCTTGCCAAGTTCCCATCCAGGCATAAAATCTGGGTTTTTCTGTTTGTTTCTGTATATATTGCGCTGTAGAACCTTTAGAAACACTGAATCAGCTCAACTTTCCAAGGGTTCACAAAACACTGAATGGGCTCTCATCTAGATGACTGCGCTCGCAGAATAAAATGTAAGCACGAGCTGATGCTTCACAGGCTTCCTTTTGTTGCAACAGCCCATGGGATTTAAAGGATGGGTTCTTACCATTAGAAAAGAGCGCAGGCTAAAATGCAGTGCCCAAGCGCAATTATGCACTTGGCAAGAGTTCAAGGATAATGTGTTGCTCCTATGCCACTCCACTTAAGTTTGGATGAAGCTTGTATCCAATGTGCAAGGTTGTTTGTGCTTCTTTATGCTCCAAGCACTGTGGGCAGCAGAGGGAGTTCCCAGGGTTTCAGCACTTCATGCAAGCTCTGGCAAGATGTGGCTGATGTGCTGCTGCTTTCATCCATCTAACAACAAAGTGAAATGTGAACAGAAGATGCATTTCTGTATCTGAAATAGCCATAGCCAGCTGCATGGGGCCAAGAAAGCATGTACCAAGCAGGACAGACACACAGAGCACTGCAGGATACACGAAGAAAACAAGCTAGCAGAGTCACTAGAAAAGCAGAGTCTCAACAACAGTGAACCACAAAATAAAAAGTGACTGCCTGCTCTTAGATCTATTTGCTGAAACGCACGATATAATTTGGTCCAGTCACTAGTCCAGATCTCTCTTTTGGCTGCCTGAACTCTGGTTTCAGTACACATGGACACGGAATTCTACATAACGGTCTCTGTTTGGCTGACTCTGCTGATGCCTAGCAGTTTTTGACTCTGAAGTTCGATCTAGATTACCCCCTTTCTGCAAGCATCTCAGGATACAGCCAGACTTCTGGGAAAAAAGCATTTCACTTTGATCTTATTCTGCCCAGATATAGATACCTCAGAGCCAGCTTCCAGACTGCTCCACTGTTAGGTAGCATAACTTGGAGTATTGAAGCAGATTGCTAAAATGGATCTGATGAATCACATCTTTTCATTCTAAAGAAAGCATACAATGCCTAACCTCAGTGCAGGCTATAGATAGACTCTGCTTTGGCAACATCAGCTTAACGTGTAAGGGACTGGCAAGCACAAGTGAGCAGGGACAGGAATACTAACATTTTGCACAGCTGCAGTACTTTATGATCCCACACTCCCCCTGGCACGTATGTTACGATGTCTGATGCCAGACCCCACAGATAGCAGAAGCAGTGTGATCTCCCCTCGCAGCCATAGATCCAAGCACTGCTCACAGGGTGACACTTCCTGTGACATTCCTGCATCACAGGAAGGCGTTCACCATAGTACACTGCAAACAGGCTGAACCGAGGGAGCTTGAGCTCCAGCCGGCCTGGGGAGTCAAGAAGGACTGCCTGAGGAGGGAAGATGTTCTCTGCCCTCACCTCTAGCCTCCTATCCCCCCTGCCTTGTTCCAGCTATTGTCAGTCCAGCTCCTCCTGCCCAGGCTGCTCTGGGAATGAATGGGGGTCTGTGGGGTAATCAGTGGGGTACGAGTGGGGATATCAGGCAGACATCCTCTGTAAAGACACTGTTGGTCTTGATCAGGGGAGGATGGTGCATGCCATTGCCCTGAGGTATCGGAAGCCATCTCTGCTCCATTTACAGGACTCAAGCGCCTGAGTTCCCCGGGGTGGCTGTCCTCTTACCATCAGTGCTCCTGTTTTGGACTCAGTTTATAACCAGATGTTAGGCCGAATTTCTGTTGTAAAGGTAAAAAACACTGGTACTGAAGCGCCTTGGGCCGCGACCTCACTGTGGGCTTTGTGCAGGCAGAATGAGTGCCTTGCTCACAGCAGTGGGGGCAGAATTGACAGCCCAAGCTACCCCCAGAGAGGGCGTCCCTGCTTGGCCTTCCATAAGCTGCCTGCCTCCCCTCACTGCCCACCTCCAAATGTGCCTTGTCTGCTCGCTGTGCCAGCCTGGCTCTCCCTGCTCTGTCTCCTGCTTCGCCCAGCTGTCAACCGGCTGCCTCCAGCTTAGGTCATGAGGTCTTCCAGCAGTGCTAGGGCCTCTAGAGAAAGAAAACAGGGATTGTGGGCACAGTGTCTATGCTAGAGAAATACCCCCAGCTCCCTTCCCTCTAAGAATTAGAGAGCTGTCTCCTTCCCTAGAAAAGGCCCGCTGACAAAGAACAAAGCTTCACAGTCCTCTGAGTTAGGTGTTAGGTCTGACCAGGGAGAGCACCAGCCCCATCAGCATATGCGGGAGGAGGCTTTGCTCAAACATGGCTGTATTGATCGCTCAGCTGCTTCTGGCATTGATAACCTGGCTGCTATTATTGCAAAGTGCTTGGCATGTTTCAGGCTGTCCCCTCCTTCTGGAGACGGACAGGCTGCAAACCTGCCAGGGAGCCTGGAAAAACTCTGGGTCCAAAAAGGGGCACATTGATTGCCCAACACAAACATTTCCTACTGTGTACTGTGGCTGCAGCAGGAACCAAACCTCCCCCCATGCCTCCCAGCCATGAAAGGAGAAAGAGAACAGCACCTTACAGGAGGGACGCACCTAGCCTCCATGCCAGTCTGAACCAGGGGTGACTCTTGGGGACACAACCATCTTCTTCTAGGATAAGAGGCTGTACCACCGCGTTTGTGGTTCCTCTAGTTGCAGGCATTAGCCTCTGAGTTGAAGGCGGGTTTCACAGAAGCGATGCAGGAGCTGTCACGAATCCAGCATGGCGAGTACGCCTTGGAGGAGAAGGTCAAGAGCTGCCGCTGTGCCATGGAAGAGAAAGTGGCTGAGATGAAGAACTCCCTCAACACCTTCAAGGTAGGAGTGTGACTGGCAGAGGGCTGCATATGTGCCCCTCTATCTTGGGTGGCAAGGAGCTCTCACCTGCTTCCATCAATCCTTCTTGCACACAAAGAAAATGAGCTGCAATCATTTCAGATGTATCTGGAGCAGCACCATCAGCTCTGTGTCTCCTTCCAGACCTGGAGTTCCAACTCCAATGTAACCTGTGCCCTGGCCTACACAGCCTTCTTCAGGAGCAAAAGAGACCCTTGCTCTGGGCTGCACAGGCAACATGCATACAGCATGCTCACAGGCAGCCAGCCACTGTGCCATAGCTCTCCCTGGGCCAGGTCTCCTGCACTTCCTGCAGAAACCAAAGCTGCTGGGAACCAGGGAATGAATACGTAATGCCAAAGCTTTTGAAGTTGTTCATTCCCACACGGTTGGGAGGAAGTGCTGCCTGGTTTGATCCGGCCCATGAGGATTAGAAACAAAGGACTGGGGAAGAGAGCCTAGCAAGAGGGCTCGATGTGCACTTCAAACCAGTCAGCATCTCCATGCAGAAACTGGACAACTGCCTGTGAGGAGGCAGGCTGAGGAACTGTTTTATTGCTTTAATGGTAAATTTTCCCCATGGGGTTTTGCTGAGTCAGTAATACCTTGTGAAGTTAAAGAGGGCTGGAAAAGCCCGTATGTCCCCCGTGATGGGAAGAGATGGACAGCACCAGGCTAAAGGGGCTCTGTGGGCCCAGCTGAACAAAAGCACGAGGGCATATAGCAGAGGTTTCAAAGCAGACAGAGGTAGGGTTATCCAAGATGTTGTTATAGGGGAAAAAAATGGTTTTAAAATCCAGATACAAGGAGTTATTCAAGCAAAAGGAGGTGCAAAAGCCGATCTTCCTCTGCCTCATGCCTATGCTGACTGTCTAAGCACTGAACTCCCAGTGAAGTCACTTCCTTGCTCAGGGAAATCCCTCTTTCAGTTTTCAAGAAATAATTTAAGTCTTGATGAAACTTGCAAGAACTTCATGCATAAAGAGAACTCTACGTACATATAAAGCTTGGCTGAAACTGCCCAAGGGAGGATGTGCTGACAGTGAGACACACACATGAGGTTAGAGCAGGTCTCCTTTCCTTCAAAACCCAGGCTAAAAAGGCAGTTTCAAGGCCCTATTTTAACTATTAGTGGATGAAGCCCTACATCTTTATCTTCTACCAGTGTCGTAACCACATATACATATAATGATCTTGCAAAGGAAAATCACAGAGATACCCTCCTGAAGCACCTCTAGTCCTCACCAGCCAGCATTCAAAGCTGTGCTCTGTAAGGCTGATGGGCACAGTTGGAACGCTTGTGCTTTTGCTTGTTTCTCAGGAGGAACTCAGTGATGCGAAATCAATGATAGAAGAAATCAGTGCCAAGCAGGAGGAAATGCAACAGAAAATTGAGCAGCTGCAGCAGGAGAAGCGGCGTGAATCACGGAAAGTGAAAGCTAAGTAAGAGCCTGAGCTCCAGGACTCTGGACGTGCTAATGAGTGGTGGTGTGCATTTTGTTTATTTCCTTACAGTTCAATCTCTTAATCTTTTCCTAGCTGGACATATGTATAAACCTCTGTAATTACTGGCAGCTCCAGCCCTCAGTTCCCTCCTGGCTTTTAGACACCTCTGCTGCAGAGCAAATACAGCACATACACATCAAGATAGCCCCAGCAGCCCTCAGGGAAATCAAGTCCTGGTGAAACAGTCAGACCTGCTAGAGATTTATTATGGCAGGAATCAAACGTCAGGAGCCCTCACTGTTAAAAGCTATTGCTAAGCTATCTCCATCCAGACAACAGCACTACAGTATTCCTCCCCTTCTCCTGCTGTCAAGCACACAAGACTCTCTGTGATCCTGGCAGTGCAGTCACGTCTTGCTTTCCTGCCTCCAATCTCTTCTTCTTCAAGCAAGGATACAGCAGCATATCTGAACACTACTGTTACTGTGAATAGGCAGACTGCTCATCCACCTTGGCCCTGATTAGCCTCTCTCGATGATGGATGCACAGCTGCCTTGATGCAAATACTTTGCAAATCTAGGCTAGCCCCTTAGCTAATTAAGCCATTTAATTAGATGAAATATGCTCTGCAAAAGAACAGAAATAACCTTCTCCTACAGTCAGTGAAATTACTTCCAAAATATTGTTCATGAACTGAATGCATCAAAGCCAACTCCTTTCCTCATCTTTGCAGGAGCTATCCTTTTTCTGTCTGTGCTTGTACTTATACTGTTGTCAGCCACAAGTGTAGCATAGCTTCTCCTGTAGCATTCATGTTTTCTAGCTGTCTCATTCTTTGTGTTTGTACAGAAGAGCACAGAAGGACGATCACAGCTCACAAACAGTGCCTACACCTCTCCAGGGCAGCCCATTTCGATCCATAAACCTCCCAGAACCTGTACTGATCAATGAAGATTTTACAAGTCTTTTGCACAACGTGACTTATGAAAAAGGTAGGAAAGAGAATAGGTAAGTGCAGTGCCTTTCTTAGGAAAAAAGTCCAGAAAAGGTCACTAGATTAAGAGGGTATTGAGTTTTGCTCAGGTGCCAACAGCAGAAAGAGAATGGAGCTGCTCCCTGTAGCAGCATAGCTCCCAGGTCTGTGCACACAAGTCCACGTTGTGTCTCGAGAACTCAAGCATGGCTTTAACGCTGGCCTGGATTCAGGAAATGCTGCTCTGTGAAAGTTGCCGCCAAAGCCGTTCCTCACTTACTCCAAGGAAAAAGGAACTAGGCTGGATCTTATCCCCTGTAACACTCATGACACACACTCAACTGAACAGAAACCCTGATGGAAATACTACAGCTTGTCAAGTTGTTTTCATGCTAGGGATCAGGGCACAGAAGGAAGGATCACAGGGATTGGGCTGTCAGAGAACACCTAGTGTGGCATTAGGGGGACACTTGTGGTTGATTAGGGTGGTAGGAGCTGGAACATACACACACTACTAGGGGCAACACTGTTCTTTGCTAGCTATGAAAGCTGCTGACCCTCAGGATTAAGGTTATACCTTGCTCCAGGAAAACAATGCCAACTGCTAAATGCTTGTGAAGTCTGGAATCAAAAACAGGTGATGGCCCAGCGCCTTTTTTTCCTATAACTAACTTGGAGGGGCTGGGGGAGGAGTCTAAGCTTGTCTTTCACCTTCCTGCTCTACACAAGGAAGACACCAAAACCATACATATTTAAAATGTTAACAAAGGCACAGAGTCTGGAAGAAAACTCTGTACTGTCTTTTGCTCTGTTCAGCTCACCTTCTGCCCTTCCTTGAGCCCTCTCCCTTAAATCCCTCACTGTCCCTCTTTCTTTCCAGTCATCTCACCCCTCCATCACTCTTCAATAAGCTCTTTATCACCCTCAAATAGCAGCTGTGTCTCTATGTCAGGTATCAGTCCTTTTGTTCTGTCTGCTGGGTGTCATCTACCAAAGGGCACTTCCTGAGCAAAGACAAGCCAGGATTACTCAGGCTCTAAGGTCAGACAGCAATGAGCACAACAGAAACCCCACGTTAGCCTGCCTAAAGGTGCTACTGACACAAAGATCATGAGAAAAGCCACAGCAAAACTGAGCAGCTTTTTCTCCCATGGAGGAACTAACAGGGATATTCCCACTCCTAAAATGTGAAGGGCTAGAGGATCTAACCACACTGACTGGGTTTGGAAGGAGGAAGCCTACTCTACAACTATCTTCTCTCATGTTTTCCTTTGCTTTTCAACAGTGTCTGACACCAGGATCATGCCGATAGGAGAAGGAAGTGTGAAAGTCCTAGGAGGTCCAGGTAGGAATAAACTGAACTGCTGAAAAACAATGATTCAATGACAACACTTACTTTACTTTACACTTTACGTGGACGTGGTCCTGGCCAGCAAAAGGACACGTGAGAACAACTGCCAGATGCCTGCACTGTTCACTTGAAGCATTTGCTGTTCATGATAGCTCTTCTTGAATCCACTTAAAGGAAAGAGAGAACAAACATTACAGAATGGTTCACTGCAATCCAAATTCAAAAGATTGTCATTAAAGCAATTTCAGACCAATGGCACTGATGTACCCTCTCCAGTACGTTCTCTGTGATTTAATAGCCTCAGACTACCAGTCCTGCTGCTTGCATGATCACTAATGAAAACTTTAAGAGCTATGACAACGTACACCCATTAAGAGGGACATTTAAATCTTAATTACAATGATACTTTTTTTCTTCCCACAATACCTTTCAGCCAACCTGCTGTATTACCAAGTCCTTAAATGTCCCAAAACCATAGAGTGCAACACACTGGGAACATATCTTATTTGGGCAGAAAATAAATGCTGGAAGAATGCAAACTTTGTTCTGCAGAAGGGCTCACCAGTTGCACTTCCATTTTTTGTCGTAAATGAATTCCAAATGACTCCACCACCACTGAAGCACTGAGAATACTTCAGATTCCTTCTCCTTTAGATGGGTAACAATGCAGGTTTATCTACAGCTAGAGCATAATGAACTAACAGCTAAGATGTCACACTCCATGCAGCTGTTTGTCATTGCAGGAGCAGCCATAGAGACAGAGGACAGCCTCAAGCCTTCGCTGTCAGCAGATGGTCAGACAAAGGTGCATCTGCAATCAACAGTATGGAAGCAGCCCAAAGACACCAAGGACTGGGGAGATGAATACATTTCCAAAGAGCAACCAGAAAGAGGGAAAGACGTGGGCCAAAGCAGATACAGCTCAGCAGACAACATTATATGTGAACCCTCTTTGGCTGGTAAGGACAGAGGGGCACACAGCTGCACTCACCTGGCATGAGCTGCTAATCACCTTTTACGGATGGAGACATATAAGGCAGTTTTCCCTGGTTGGAGGAAATGTCTCAGAGTCTCCTGTCTCCATAACTTCTGTTTTTTCCACTTGCTGGTTAGTTCTATCAGACAATACACAAATATGCTCTGCACTCCAGACACTCATGCCCCCTTCCAGAATATTCTTAG
The DNA here is from genome assembly GCF_019232065.1 of Centrocercus urophasianus. Classification (NCBI taxonomy): domain Eukaryota; kingdom Metazoa; phylum Chordata; class Aves; order Galliformes; family Phasianidae; genus Centrocercus; species Centrocercus urophasianus. The sequence continues at coordinate 87,368,912 of NW_024884142.1, read as the reverse complement.
AATATAGGTTCAGAATAGGTTCAGAATACTAGTAGGGCTGTTGACAGTGTAGCTAGTTATGTGGGTAAAAAATACAACTTCTTGTTCTGTGGGAAACTGGATCTGAATCCTTGGCATGAGTTGTTTTGCTTTTGATGACTTGTTGTTTTTTTTTTTTCCCCAAAATCTTGGGGGGAAACTAGAACTCACAGGGCAGAACACATTTGTGTTGGAGCCTTCTTAGCAAGCAATGTGACTCCAATCATCCCTGGAGCACACTGTAGCATGAGGCTACAACTTGGTATTTTGGGTAAAGCTAACACAAACGCAGGACGTTGATCTTCTCTGCAGCAGTTTCTCTTCATGATTTAATACCAGATCTCCAGGGGAAATGCACTCCAACATGAGGGGGGCTGTCCTTGAGGTCAGCATTTCCTTACTTTTTTAAACTTAAACATTATTTTCTGGAAGCCAAAAGGCAGAACATCGCTTTGGAGCTGCTGGAGTCAGAGAGGAAGTATGTCATCAACCTTTCCCTTATCCTGAAGATCAAGGCAACGTTGCAAGGACCAGATGTGAAAAGGAGCACCAAAGAGAGAAGGTATTTCCGTTTAGTGTGCTCTCTCTTTTGGGGAATTTTCTTCAGTCTGTTCTTTCTGATTCACCCTCTCTCCTGCTTTTCTTTTATCCACACAGAGATCTTTAAACACTTATAAGTCATTTCTTGTTAAAAACTGGAGGCACTGAAAGGTCTTTGCTGCGATTAAAGACTTTTCCTGCCTGTCTTTACATCCCAAGCCCTTCCATATCCACTTCAGTCTCCTGAGTCTTATCAGTCTTCTTTTCCTCCTTCTAATTTGTCCTGCCTGAGTGGAAACAAAGCTTGTGCATGTACTGCTTCTCCCAGTCTACAGCTCCAGTTCTACAGGTTAATGTAGGTAATAAGCCCCTTGCCAGTAGCTGCATTCATCAATTATCAATATGTATACACAACTCGCATGTATTTACATAGATAGATGAAATCTGTGGGACTGACCTAGGTCCCACAATTCGAAACAGTTTTTTTGCTACATTATTTCCCATGAGGAGATAGTTCTTACAGTTCTCCCCATTCCTCAGTTTTAGCCAGGGAGTTCCCAGTCCTGAGCACATCTGTGGTGCCAACTGCATGGTAGCTCTCTTTTTCTTCTCTTTTCACCATCCCTGGGAGTCATTTGACCAAAGTCCACTGTGGAACATGTAGTTGATGTGGACTCAGTTAAGCAGTTTCATGACAGATAACACGAACTGTAATGTGATAGTTTCAAGTTTGTTTTTACTTTTACTCTTTTTCTCCCTGGGAACTTTTCATCTGAGAACACTTTGATATTTGATATCATCCTGATTATGGATGAGATCAGGACAAAATAACAGAAGGAAGTAGGGCATTTTGACCAATATTGCATCAAAGGGCTTGACAAATGATGCAGTGTACAAATTTGGGAAGCATTCCTCCAAGCACCCTATGGGATGGCTCACAATCACAGTCCTGCTCCATTAGCCACAGAAGTCTGGGCTTTTCAGTTCTGCAAATTCCAGCCAGCTACACAGTATATTGGAGAGCCAGCCTAAGAAACCTTCAAAACACCCAATAATAGTCCACTGGAGAAGGTACCTGTATGTATGTAGCAGCCTGCTACAGCCCTGTACATAACAAGGCTTCTTGGTGCAGGCAAGCCCAGGAAGGCTTCCAGGTGTAAAGCAAGCCCATGCTGACCACTCATGAATGCAAACTTCAGCAGTGCATGCTTAAGGCTGAGCTTGTGCTCTCTGTAACCAGTCTGATATTGCCTCCTTTCAGTTTCTTCCCCAATTCTTTGCGGTACCTGGTCCAGCAGCATGTCGATTTACTTCACGCTCTCCAGGAGCGAGTGCTGAGCTGGCCACGCCAAGGAATTCTAGGTGACATCTTCCTGAAGTTAACAAATGATGAGGTATGTTATACAATCTCTGGACTCTTCCGTTGTGATGCATGACAAGGTGCGGATGGCCCATCAGTGAGCCAAGACAGAAGAGCAGCAGAATGGCAGTACTGTGAAGCTGCAGCTACAGCAATGCCTTTCTGCCACTCTCTTTTAAGTGCAGCCCCAGTACACGGTAGCCCCCTCTGGTTGCAGCTCCTCTGGTCAGGATATCCACATGCCAGACCCACTTGGAGCTCCACAGGGCCACAGCACAGTGCAACGATGATAACACATTGACAAAGATGAACAACCATACATAATATTAATGCATGAATCCCAGAGCTGGCTGGAGAAGCCACATGTGAGCCTTGACAGCTTAGGTGTCTGTATTCACAGTGGAGGTGTGAAAAGGGCCTAAATTTTTCATACATTCCTCTCCTCCAATATATTTTGCTCAGTTTTGATAAGCAGGTAGGCAGGTCTCATTCTGTATTGGTTTGTAGCTCCCAGTAAAACAGCCCTGTCACTGTTGCGTTACAATGTCTATTTCTCCAGAGGCAAAGCCTCTCCTTTTCAAGGTGAAGGGTTCTGCCCAAACCACAGCAGGAACTTTCCTAGAAAGATGTGTAAAAACTGCTCTGATGCTTTATGAATTTTAAGACTCATAAGAAAAGCTTCTTCCTCACCAGCCTCCCAGCATCTCATACCTGCTCTGGTGTTTTACACATTGTGTTCAACAGCTGATCCATCTTACTAAATAAGCCTCTCTTACGAAATCCAGAGCCCTGAAACTCTGCACAGTTAGAAGCTCTGCTGCAATCATGAGCTCCCAGGAGTGACAGGGGAGTCAACAGTTTATTGTGCTGGCTGTCTCTGTGACAAATATTTCTCTTGAGTTTCTTTGTTCTTTTTGTTGTTTTTATTTTTCCCCTGTTTATAAGAACAATTTTCTGGACTACTACGTTGCTTACCTGAGGGACCTGCCAGAATGCATCTCCCTAATCCACGTGGTGATCTTGAAGGAGGTAAACTTCCTGCCTGCTTCACAGATGCATAACAGTAACGTGCATGCTTGGCTTTCTTCCTGCTGTGCTTTCCCAAGAAAGGACTTTACTGCAAATCTAGTTGTTCTGTCATCAGTGTCAGTTTCTTGAATGTCTCCATGGCTGACAGGCACCTACAAAAAGCAGCTTTAACATGTAACTGCTGTGTGTAATGAAAACTGTATTTACACTGAGACACAGAACCTCTGATCAAACCATGCACACGCTATCCAGATCTGCTCTGGCTGAACAGAATGTCTCTGACGCAGAAATTGTCCAAACAGGGACACCAAGATTGAGGCTGTAAGTGCTGAAGTGCTTCTTGAGGGAGAAAACATCCTGAACTTCTCAGCTTTAGACATCTGCTCTCTCACATTATTAATTCTTGATTTAAACGAGGGAAGTTGAAAATAAATAAAGGTAGCTTTAAAGTGCAGGAAGTAAACCACACTAACTTCCTTCCAAGACATCCTAAGAAGTCAATCTCATTTTCTTCAGTTCCGTTTGGGACTTCATTGTGAACAGCAGTGTCTACCTAGGCCTTGCACACAAACTGACTAGCATGCTTCAGATATACACCCCTGCTTAATAATGCCGAGTGTCTCCTGCAAATAATCCTCTGCTATTGCTTGTGGAAGAGTGAAGATCACTGCATTATCACAAGCAACCACCACTTGGCTGCTGTGCTTCTGTGAACTGCTGTAACCACTTATGGTAAAGCACTTGTTAACGCCCAGAACTATCTGAAAGCAGACATTTCATGGATGAGAGAGACTCTGAAGGTGCTTTCTCTATTTCAGGTAGAAGAAGAAATCAAATCCGATCTCTACATTCTGTTCTTCCATATAGTCCAGCGAATCCCTGAATACCTAATTCATCTACAGGTAGGGTCCCAGGATGGAAACTGCCATGCTTAACCGTTATAACAACACATGACTTAACTCAGAACTGGGACATGGGTCTGTGCATCCACAGGGCTTCTGGCTAACTCAGCAGGCTCTGCAAAGGAAAAAAAGACCAACCACCACCACCAAAAATGAAAAGAAAAGCCAGCTGACAGTGCCTGATTTTCATTTCATACCTGAAATGTTTTTCTGTTTGCCATTTTTGCCATTTGACCTGACAGAATCAAGCCTTCCCCTGGGAAGCCAAAAGTTTTGTAATTAACTCCAGTTAAGAGAGCTAGCCTCCTTGCTGAGTTGTCCACATGCATTTTAGCTTTTGACGACTAAGGCTAGGAGTTAAGAAATTTTCTTATGCAGAGCTTGCTTAAAAACACAGTTTTGCTTCACAGGAAGATAATCTGAATTGTACTGAAACATTTCAAAGAAGGCAAATGTCACAGAGCCCTATAAAAACCAAGAGATTGGTTTACTTCTCCAATACTAAGCTCAACCAGTGGATCACCCCCATCTCCCACGGTTACATTTATGGTGGTCACTCATGTATTTGCACTGTAACAGTAGATTGCAGGCCCTGTCCAAGTCTTTCAGAAACTGGTGCTGCCTAGAAAAGCTCCCACAGCACGTAGGGCAATGTCAAGTGTGCTCCACAGTGTTAATTCACAGTCCCAAAAAGCACCTTTTCCCCAGTAAGGGCAAGGATGTCCTTCAAACTGCCACCTCTCCTCTGTGCCCCAGAATGTCCTGAAGTTCACGGAGCAAGAGCATCCTGATTATTACCTGCTGCTGGTGTGTGTGCAGCGTCTCCGGGTCTTCATCTCACACTACAGCCTCCTCTTCCAATGCAATGAAGATCTGCTTATACAGAAGAGGAAAAAACTGAAGAAGTAAGCACAACAACAGCTCATTCTCTCAATTACAAGGGAAGGGGAGGTGTGAGGCCAGCCCAGTAGCATGGGGCTTTTGTCCTAGACCAACAGTACATTACCCACTTGAAATAAAACTAAGCCCTGTGCATATGAATGCTGGAAAAAAACCAGTATTGCTATTTCTCCTTCAAACTGAGGTCAGATTTGCTGTGAGTCTTTCCACCTAAGTTAAATGAAACAGTTTAATCTTTCTATAGCAGCCAACATGCATTACAACATTGCCATTGCTTTAGGGAACCAAAAGTTGGCCCCCAGCAGGAGAGTACATTGAAATTAGCTGCCTCAGCAGGTCAGGGTATAGGTGAACGCCAAGCCCATGTCCTGAAGCCCATTACAGGCTAAGCAAAAGATAGAAAGAATAGTGCTTTCTGTTTTTACTGGGGGAGGGAAAAAATAATCCATAATTGCTGGGAAGGGGTTGTTTTTAAGGGAGGCATTAAGAATGGGACAGGAAGCAGAACCCCTTGCTGACCAGGATAGACAAGGTGGAATAGATCCTTCCTCTGGGTGGGAAGAGATGCATGGGAATATTAAGGACCCTTCCAGCCCTGTTTTCTTTGATCTTACTTGCTCGTGCTCATTCCCTGCCTTATTTCTTAGCACGACGATGGATTTCTCCTCCCTCAGGTCGTCCCTGGTGAAGCTGTACAAAGGTCTCACTTCCCAGTGTACGAGCCAAGAGGTTTCTCCAACACCCAGCACAGCCTCTATCCGTGACAGCGGGATTCACTCCGAAGAGGCAATGCAGTCATTCCAACCAGCACCTTCCTCTGGCACGACAACCCCGTAAGCCATATTGTCCTAGCAGAAGGCTTTCAAAGCAAGCTGAAAATTCTTTCCTCACCCATACACTATGCCAGTGACACTCTCTAGTAGACTCTCTAGTAGACCAACACTGCTCCCTGTGTACATGCAGAGATGAAGGGCTGGCTATCTCCTTCCTGCTATCCACTGCCATGGCTTACTAGCAGGCAGTGTTTCAGAACTCTACCCACAGTTGCCAGTGCTCTTGCTAGCTGTCTGCATACTGGGGAGGACATGTATTTGGTAAGGATGGCATCAATGTGCAAAGCCGCACTTTGTGTTATTCACTGCTGTCAGCATCACAAAAGCTAGGGAACATGACCAAGGATTCTGACAAGTAAGAAAGGTGTCTTTTTATACAATGAAACCCACTATCACAAGACATGAGCCCATGTAAGTTCAGAAAGTTACAATAATAATTAAAAGAACCCTGTATTCTTTGGCCATTGAGAGTTGCCAGAAGAGATGATGAATACTAGCACACTAAGACTTGACTATTTCTTACGTAAACAATTTGTGGCTGTTGTGCTTTCTTACGTTATTTAACAAGAGTTTGACTCTATCTTTCTCAAAGTCCCTCAAGTAGTAGTATTGTTAAATCAAGCTTTAGCCTCCTTTTCCCCAGACTACCCAAGCCAATCTTCTTTCTGGCCAAAGTCACTCCAGGCTCCTGCCTTGGGAGCCTCAGCTGACACCTCCCCACCTTCCCTACATGAATCTCAAACCAGGAATCCAAGATGGGCCCAGATGGGACCTCGTAAGCACTGAGCAGAGGTGGGGGAAAAACAGCTCCCCAGATGCTGCCAGACATGTAGCTCATAACACAGCTCTGGACAAGGTCTGCATCCTCTGATGCAAACTCTATAAGAGCTTTCCAAGTATTCTCAAAACATTCCTGGGGACAGAGTTCCACCACAAGAGAGGAACCTAAACCATCTAAAAAGAAAGTCAGACCACAGGAAAATAAGACATAGCCCCACTACAAAAAAAGGGGAAGGAGAGTAAAAATTGAGAATGAGGATGAACAGGAGAAAGAAGCACCAGTCGGTATTTCCTCTGTGTTTTTATACTTTTTTTTTTAATGGTTTAAATTAAAATGTCAGTGAAAGTCCTTAGACAAGGACTTCCACCCTGTCTGTGGAAGCTTGCTCCTGCTAACCTAGCTAGGTGATTTTTAGTAGCAGCAGCAACGTTACTCTTCTCCAACATATTAAAACAATTTGGGGTCATAAAGCCAAGAGAACTGGGTGGGAGTAAGGTGGGGAGAGATGTTTCTGTAGTCCTCCAGTATTCCACTTTCTTCTGTTTTTTTTTTTCTTTTTTTTTTTTTTTTTATTTTAAGGCATTTGTTGCCTCAGATGAAGAAACCTCAGCCAACTGTCCTGGAGAACATCCAGGCTGTAAAGCCCCCCCGACTGGGAAATGGAAAGCAGAAAACACGAGAGGCCAGAGAACATCCTTGCATCCTCTCAGCTCACTGAGCAGGAACTTAAGGCTCTGACAGCTCCTTTACAATCCATCCCTGAAATGGAGTATGAAGCACCACCTGCCGATGCGGTGGGAAACCCAGAGAGAGCCATCAGGACCTCTGTGGAGCTGCTGCAGGATGCGAGGAACTTTGCGCCAAGCTATGAAGAGTTTGATTACCCTGGGGAAGTCTTCACCATGCCAGGTCCCTATGAAGATGATACTTTCCAAAATCTTGCTCTCTTTGAGAATTGCTCCCCAGCCTCCTCAGAATCCAGCTTAGACATTTGTTTCCTTAGGCCTGTTAACTTCACATCAGAACCAGAGAGGACAGATCATGCCTTACAGCCACTGCCTAAGAGCAGTACTCCTGTGAGCAGCAGCACTTACAAGCGTGAGATGTTCCACAGCAAAGGCAAGCAGCTGAGCAGGTCTCTGAAGGAGCTGCCGAGGAGCGCTGAGGGTGTGAGCTCCAGACTCTACAGCACACGGAGCAGCAGTGGGAGCCGGCTGCAGCAGAAGCAGGAGAGGAATGTCCAGCCTCACTTGATCTCAGCCTCATCTCGAAGCTCCCAAAGGAGCTACTTCCCCCCACAGAGAGGAGCGGGTGAAAAACCAAGCTTTTTGGAAGTAAGGAGGCTTAAATAGGAGGAGGAAAAAAAAAAAAAAGGCACATGGTGGTGCAGAAGCAGCAAGATAAAGATCTGAGATTCAGTTAGGGCAGAACTTGCCAAACTAGCTTCCAAGTTCACACATTCAAAGCCCTCATTTGCATGTATGTGCCCAAGGGAGGGAACACAACACAGGACAGCTGCTTTTCAAACACATCTTCCCCATGGACAAACATGGGCTTGAGGCACTCAGCTGGCTAAGTGACAGTGAGACCACTCTTGAGAGGAGCTAGCCTCTCATGCATCTCTAGCTGTCACTGAGCTTCCCCCATGAGAAAATGTTCTACCTCATCAGGGTCGTTAAGCATGCGCAAAGCGGTTCAAAATGAATAGAGGATGGCACCCAGTTAAACATGTGTCTTCTAACCTGCTACAAGGAGAGCTGGGTTGAGAAAACTGATGGATTTAGTATCAGATCCTCATTTGGTACAAACCAGGATGACTCTGCTGAGCTCAACCCATTTATTCATCTAAGGATCTGGTCCATCGGTTTTGCTGCACCTGTGTTTGTTGGTGAACCAGTAAGTCTATGGAAAACTGGGCAGGGCCCAGCAACCATGTCTCTGTCCCTCAGACAGCCACTGACACAGTAGGCAGCATTCCAGCTCTTCAGGGACATCAGATACAGCAGGAATGTCTCTGTAGCTTGCAGTGCCTGCTCAGTCAGCTTTGGGCTTGTGCAGTCAGGGAAGAAAACCCCGAATGGACACCCAGGCCCCATTTGAGGCTTCTTTGAGAAGGGGCTGAGTGCTGTGATGACCTTAGTACGCTTCCTCAGTGACACCTAGAGAAACACCTACCTGCTCAAACAAGACAAGGTGCAGATGAGTGTGTAAATGTAGATAATGATAAAAGGAAATTTCCAACAATTTGTCTGGAAAGGCAGTAGGGAAGCTTCAAAAGAGAAAAAAAATATGAGTGTATAAAGGAGGTGGTAGAACAGGGTGACAAGGCAAAGAAGAGCTGTGGGGACACAGCCCACTCAGAAACAACAGCCTGTGGGCTGCCTGGCACTCATATGCACAGATCTATGCCCCACAGCAGGGTGCGGATAGGGAGCAAGTCCCAAATCACAGGCCACGTTCATCCCCACAGAGCAATAGAGAGACCACTGTGCGGTGGTGGACAGAACAGTCCCCAGAGCAACACTGAGGGGAACTCCGCTCTCTCCTGAAAGGGGAAGAGATATTTTAAAGGCATATTACCACAATGTGTGTGTGCTACCAAAGCTTCTTGCACCACAGATGTAAAACCAGGGAGCAGCAGAGTCAACAGAAGAGTCTTTCACATCGTATCAACTCAGGAAGCCTCCCAGTCCTGGGGTAAAGAGCTCATGAGCAAGGAGGAGTTGGGAAGAACCTACTCCTTCAACTCCTCATGCTGGCTTGCACCCTTGCTGACAAAAGAAGGGGCTAGTAAGACCACCTAAACCAAAATCTAGCAAGGAAGGCTCCAGTTCCCTCTAAGAGTGCTTCTCTCTCCAGTCCTCTGCCAATGCCTCAGATTCAGAGCCAGCAACAAGCTCTATGTAGAGGTACCAGTGCTGCTGAGGCCCAAGTGATGCATTGTCTCCCAACCTTGCCAGCACCTCCTGACCCACCAAGTCCCTCCTAGCAGAGAGAGAGAAAAAAAGAGAAGGGGACAAGGATGTGAGGTTGCAAATGCTGGTTAAATTGTCTTTTCCCTTTTAGGAGCTCCATGCAGAAGACAACACCAGGTTCTGCCAGAAGGATGACAATGAGCAAACATCCTTCAGCGACCACAACCCACGGCACGAACCCAAAGGGGGTTTCCGGAGCTCCTTCCGCAAGCTCTTCAAAAAGAAATAAGCAGCCCCAAGAAAGGCAGGCCACAGCCCAAGCGCAACAGTACTTCCCTGGGTCCCTAAGGGTGGAGACAGACAGCAAGGTCCTGAGATGTCCCCTGATATAATAGGTGGAGGGATGGGAGAGAAGACTGTCACAAATGTGTCCTGCTCTTCCTAGCACAGGGGAGGGCCAGGCTATGGGTTCAAGCAAAGCTCAGCCAGCAGATCCAGTAAGCAGAGGAATTCGCTAGCTTTTACTCCTGCCTAATTTTCTTCAGTTTTTGAAAGCTTGGGCCAAATACCTCCATGTTCTCCTCCCCGTCATCCCCCAAACTGTTTTTCTGCCATAGATCTTCACTCTTCCAAATTCAAGCCAGGACTAGTTCAGGCTCACCCACAACAGACAGGTGCCTTGGCATCCTGGCCAGAAGTCCAAAATTCTTTTCTTTCCTCCACTTCCTGAAGAAAAAACACTACTGAAGATGTCTTCCAGAAGGCCAGATTACACTATCCAGCTGGTTTGAGAAGGTCTAATAAGCATCAGCTGAAGCACCTGGATTTTATTCTTCTTAATCAGCACTGTCTTTTCTTTTGGACTGAAATCCTCTTCCACCTTTTAATCAACATGCTGTTTCTCAAACTGCCTCCTACTGTACAAATCTCTGCTCTTGCTGTCAGAATTGCCCAGGTCTCCACGCAGGGGACGCAGGCTGAGCACAGGGCCTGCCACAAGAGACAAAGACTCTTCCACTCTCTACACTCACCATGGATTGACGCAGATACTGACACAGTAGACTAGCACTGTGGCTCCTGGTCTGCAGTACATCTTAAGAGCATTCAGCCAGCTCTTTTTGACCTGACACCATTTTACAAGCCCCAGCACATGAAGCACCCCGCTATGGAGCAGATCTTCTAGAAAAAAATTGACCCACAAGGGCAGGAAAGACAATGGTGCCCCATTTTTGAAGTCACAGCATTCCTTCAGGTGCAAGGACACTTCCTCCCACAACAAAGCCACATGCATGTCCCACCCACATCTCAAAGGACAAAGCCTTAGCAGTATTGTTCTCTGGACAAGCCTACAGATTCTGTTAAAAATACAATAAGGAAAGGGAATCAAAGCCCTCTGGCCTACAGCTCTCCCACAGTACTAACTGACTGCCCTTTCTTTTTCCTCCTCTGCTGGAGGGAAGAGGTAGCTGGAAAAAAGGGTCATTTCAGCTAAAACAAAAGTAATTTCTTATTACAATCAAAGTTTTCTCAGCATTCAGAGAAAGTGACTAGGATAAAACTTCAGGGATTAAAATGTTTCAGCCTATGTCTGCTCGTTAGACTTTACTGCAGCCAAACTGAACTGAGAAATCCAATTCTCCTTCTGAAAAGCAAGAAGGTATCTTCTTGGGCTTTTTCCTTTATCTTCTGCATTAAAAAACAAAAAAACAAAAAAACCCAACAACAAACCCAAACCTCCCCAAAATAGTTAAAAGTTTTTAATTACAGAAAGAATTCAATCTCTTTCTCTCTCCCTCACACTTCATTATATTATCAGTTCTTTGATCTCTCCCAGCTGAAGTGGCTCTACACTGACCAGCCACGACATCACCAAGACCCTCCTAGGACTTTCATAGGTGCCAACCCAGACAGTGCATGCACTAGAAAGAGATGTGAAAGAAGAGCCAGGTACTTGTAACTGAGCCATCAAAGCCTGTTTGTTTTGCAAAGAAATAGTTAGAATTGATGGCTATTACTTCTATAGACAGGTCTACTTGTTTGTCCATGGAACCAGAGTTTTATCACAATGGATGGGTTTCCTTTCCCACCCTGCCCTGCCAAGATGTAGGTAAATATATCAGGAAAGGAGATGAGGAAAGGAAGAAGGAAGACAAAAGGCTGGAAATATATGAGCAGATGTATGCATAGTCTTGGTAGCTAGTAAAATGTGCAACTGCCCATCTCCACTCAGAGCATTCAGTCACAAGCTCTGGGGACACACACAGTGTCTGTGCCAGTAAGGGGCTCTCAGAACCACTGCTAAGCACTTTGCTGCCCTAGCCACAAGTGGTTACTCAGAGGCCACTGATAAGAACTGCTACACATACCACCTAATGTGGCTCTCCCTTTTCTGTACAGACAAAAGCAAAGCAATGAATACTTTCTATGACACCTGACACCCCTCACCTTGGGGATGACTACATAGTGTTAGTCTTTAAAGAGATGGTGGGTTTGGAGACTGTGGTAACCATGGCATGCTCTCAAGGGCTCTGATTCTCATATATTTGGGTAGCACATATAGAGATTTCTACTCTTCATAGAAGAAACTTGCTCCTCCACACTTGCCAGGCAGATGTCAGGCCAAAAAGAGGGCAAAGAGGAAAACCTGTGTTCTAAAATCTTCTGTGTAAGAAATCCTTCCAAAGTGGCAGACCCTTGCTTGTAAAATGCATATGGATTCTAGCTTCTGTTTTAGCCATTTAAGGCATGGTCAGAATTGATGGTTATTATTTCTGATTCTGTAAGAGTTCTTACTTACAGGCCTATACTCATCATTTGAGATGTCCTGAGTATTTCCTTGTAACTGCTCAGAATCTGCAAAATGTAAATAAAACCAGTGAATAAAGCTCAGCACCACAAAAGGTGCCTCTTGCAGGATGCAACCCAACTTCACCTTTAGTATATGTGCGCTCTGGATTATTTTAATTTCTTCGCCAAATAAACGTTGCTTTTAAATAATGCTGTTCTCTTTTTTGCACTGACTCAGCTGTAAGACTGCATCCATTAAAAGGAGAAACCTCCAGTCCCTTCCCGAGGTAACAATACTGACAAAACTCCATTCCTTTGTGCACACGGTGTCATAAGGAGATTGTTTCCATACACCTCATCTCAAGACTCTTACCCAGCACTCAGCTGTGAAGCCCTCGCTCCCTCTAAAGCTTCTGGTCAAGATCTGATTGATCCCATTTGCTGGTGCAGCTCTGAATGACATTACCTCAACGCCATCTCTTTCTACTGCTTCTGTTACAGACACATAAGCCTTCACAAAAGAAATCCCACAGGCGTCCTCCACTGCCATACACACCACTGTAATTTCAACTACCCACCTCAGCAAGAGATCTTAGCGTATTCCTGTAAATCACAAACATGTCACATACAAAGTTCTTGTCCAAAATTTAATTCCAATTCTGTCCAAACCAATGACACCACAAACAGGGGCATGTCAGTTCCTGGTGCTCACACCTCCCATCACACAGCACCTGCAGGTAGCCTTGCATCACTCAGGGACAGCGGTCTCAGAGACAAGAACATACCAGCTGAGTTTTATAGCAGTGGCAAAGATACAGTTTGACTCCCATGTAAATCTACTTGGAGTGCCTCTTCCTCAAAAACCCCTTTCAATCCTGGGGATGCCGAACATGTCTGTCAGCCACTGGGGAACAGCCAATGCCTGAGACTCAATGTGTTCAATCAGACACCGTCACCACAGCAGTGACTTTTCCAGATCACCGCAGCTGTACTCCCTGCGTTGGGCAGCCTGCCTAATTTCTACTCCAACTGTGACTTACTGCCAGATTGGCTCAAATGCATTCTCTCATCACTATATTCCTCTAAGACAGCATCAGTGAGGATGACTCTATACAACTTGGGTACTTTCTCTTACTTTCTTTTCCCAAGCTGCTATGTATCACAGCTTCCTCTTTGTGTTCCTGAAGTCCTTTCACCTCAATACAAGTTATGAAAATATTTATTGGTAAGCAACATGTTCCAAAGATGACAGATCTTTTTTCCAGCTCTCATAAAGTATTTGGACCCTATGCTCACATCTGAATAGGTGGGGAGCTGGGATACATGTAGCAACGTCTTTGCCCACTGCCGGCTTTGCAGGATTTGCAGAATGGATTAGATGGAGGCTATCATGAATATTAACCAGTTTCTAATTGCATGTGGCTTTCATTCACTCACTCCTCCCCTTGAAAGTGAATGTTTTGCCTGTTGCCAGATACAGGCTATTAAGCATGATGTCCCTTATTCACTGCAATTCAACATGGAAACAAGACAGAGGCTCTTATATGAAACCAACCAAGATCTTCACACAGTAAAACGAAACTGACAGTATTTACCCATGGACTACAGAACTGATGATGCAGTAAGTTGTAACAGAAAGCCACAGAGCTGGAGCAACACCTACAACAAAATCCCATGGCAGAGAACAGTTACAAGATCCATCAGCTCCAGGAAGCCATTCCCCTGCTGCACACACATCTCTCCTTTTACTCCATAGAGTTCCTCTGCTCTGAAGTTACTGTGCATTTTGTAGTTTTACTACCCAGAACAAAGTCTAGGTTTGAAGCAGACTCAGTTATCGTTAATGTAAAACATGTGCTATTAAGTTTAAGGCAGCCTGTCTCAGACTACTAGGACTTTCAAAGTGCCTTACATACTCAAAAGTGTATGCTTCTAGGATACATAAGGCTTTTTTAGCATTTTTAGAACACGGCTTTTAACGCCAAACAATAATAGCCACTATTAAATTTTCACGTGCATTCTGAAAATCCCTGCAGACACAGCATGTAAAGATCCCTTACAGACAGTGAGCTACACAGGCCATCAGATGTGCCCAATGAAGTTTACTTTACTTGTCTGACACAGCTTTTAACAATTACTGATTTTGGCAAGCAACCATGTCATTAAACAAAGCAAATGGACACACACACTGGAGTAAAAATACTGCAATCCAAAGTTTGTCCTTACGAAAAGAACAACAACAAAAGGATAAGTCCCAGGAATATTTGAGTAAATTTGTCCAAAACAAATCCAATAACATGCACCTTCAATTCTCTACCTTCCTTTATTCTTCTTTTTAAAAATATTACTGGTGCTCTTTAACAAGTGGCACCTTTGGCGGCTATGGAAATTGTCATACATCTGGCACTTTGTACTCCTTTCACTTCCAGGCAGCTGGCACATCATTTCCCATTTGCTTGCTAGAAGTCAAAAGAAGTGATTCTAGTTTATTTGCCTGATATTGCTGAAGCAGTTGGCTACTAAATGTGCTGGTTTTTATTAAAGGCAAAAATATTTGCTCACAGTTGACAGAAAAATGCACTTAATGTGCTTTCAATGGAAATTAAGGCATGGGATTTACAAACTATGTTAAAAGCACTTTTGGCTTTACAACAGTATCGGGCCATGTGTTTCTCTACTTAGGGAACGTGAACTGTAACACCTCCAGCTTAACCATCATCTAGGTGTGGAAATGACAACTCAACGACTAAAAAAGGCAGCAAATAACCACGAGATTTTTCAAACTTGAAAGTATCATCTTAAAATATCCCGACTAAGCTCCTTCTTCCTGTCTGGAAAAGACATTAGCTTTGAAGAGAAAGCCAAGGAAGGACCTTAACATGCTGTAGCTGCAAGCACTGCTGGCAGCAGCAAAGCTTTAAGAAAGCTTTAAGTAACATTTTGTTTCACTTGCTAATTTGTAAGGCAAACATTAAGGAACAGGGCGTTCTAGCAGAGCTGAAATGGCAGTACTGCTAGAAATGCCAGCAGTAGAGGCTGCCTCGATAAAATGCCACACCTAACAACTGGACAACAGCCGCAAAGTGAACTCAGTACAACACAACACAGCCTGCTGTGATGCAAATGAGATCAAGCAGCTCTTCAGCTCGAATAAAAACCCTCCCTTGTGTGCAACAAAATAAAACGCTCTATCGCAAGCACAACAGTCTACTGACTTCAATAGTAACACAACTGCTTTTGAATCAAACCCATAAAAGAAAAATAATTACACATCCAGTGACTGTCAGTCTAAACCCAAAGGATATAAATCCCATGCACTAGCATGAGTACACTCTCACCAAGAAAGACCTCTCCCTCCCTGATTTAAGAGAGACATATTACAGAAACAGGCTAGTGATGGTTTCCTGAGAAAGTAAACGCGCAGTGCTTGCAATACCAGCACTCCTCAATTTCCAGAGGGCTTCACTAAGCAAACACACAGCTATGATATTCTCTGGAAGAAAAGGAACAAACCCAATCATGGTCCACTGTCGCTCTAACCTACACTCGAAGTAGAAATCTTGAGTGACACAGCTCAAATTAAGTACTGCATCTATGAATTTATGATCTCTCTATTTAAGCACTTCACATTTTTAATCACATGGCCACACAGTTAGCTCCTGTTTCAGCTCCTACCCACTTGTAAGGCACTCCAGAGATACACAGCAACTCACCCAAGCCAGTGACCAGCCTTCAAGCAACCACATTTCTTTATCCAGCACGTTGCCACCTTGAGTCACAACAGACCATTCCAGAGTCATTTTAGCCACAGCCACATAACACCATAAAAATTACTTCAATTTCCATATGAGAAGTATTGTTAGTAAAGCAAACATCAACCAAATAAAAAGTTATTGTAGGTTAAATAATTATTAACAAAACCGCCATGAGACGAATCAGAGGCTTACAAGTTGTACTCAAAACTTCCAGCCTAAACGCAATAGGTTTGGTTCTTGTTCCTTCTTGTTTGGAGCTGAGTCAACACAATGATTTGTTCACTGCATGCCTGACCTGTTCTGCTGGGTTCCAAAGTGCTAAATTTAATCTAGATTCTTGCATGGTTACCATTATCATCTACTGTCCAAGTACCACCAATAAAGGAATTTCAACCTCGATTACAGGGATGCAAGTCAGCATCCTGCCCATTTCACAAAGAAAAATAGAGGCCTATTGACATTCAAGAGGCCTGTTGATGAGCAGGATCAATGTGATGTCTTCCATTCTAGCTGGACCACCTCAGAAGCTGAGTATTCCTTCTGCCTGGTCTGCCTTGACTACTAAATAGCATAGGAGAGAGACAGATCAGAAAGTCTAAATTTAAGGAGCTTTTCCTGGAAATCCATGAATGCTCTAATAATTTATATGAAGCTTTCAACATTATGTCCATCGTGTTGTTTACACCCAAAGAACCAATAATCCGAGTTATACCTCCTGTAGCTTGAGTGTTTCTGCCAAGCTCCCATGTAAGGGCACTCTCTTCCAAAGCCAAGGAATAGAGATCTTCATTTTTCTTCATTTGCCAGAAAAACGTTTCGAAATAAAATTTAAGACATCAAAGAAAGAACACAACTGACACATTACAACATTTGTCCATGATGAAAACTGCCGTTTTTGTTGATGGGATCAACACACTTTCTGAAATGTAAAGACCACACAAAAAGATAAGGTGCACTGATCAATGGCACTGCAGAAAGCTTTAAAAAGGTAAGCCTTATCACCAGTCTACTGACATCACCCCTAATGATACAACTTCTCAAGATGCTGAAATGCATTCTTCTCCCAAAGATACAAGACAGAATTTTAAGACTCACGAGCCTCATTAACTGAAGGTGAGATACTTCACAAACATACTGTAATGGTGACTATAGAGCTCTTTCTTCAACAGCTGGCATGCATTACTGTATTGTCTAGTTAAAAAACAGTGCACAGGTTTATGGATAATCCATGTCATGAAACATATGCCAGTGTATGTTCTGTCATGTCTAATTCAGACAGCAAGCTACTGTAAAGATTAATATAAGTTTGAATTTCCCTAACAAGTGACATACAAGAGGTCTGAGGAAATCTTACATAGTAATTCACTTTGGGATTAACCTATCCTGAGATATTACTTTGATACATATGCCAAAACCGACTTCTTTTCAGACTCTTATAACTGAAGTAGACAGACTGAACTGGGAAAAATGTACCAAAACACGTACTTTCACATCCTCCAGTGCTTAACTAAAAAAAAAAAAAAAAAAAGTGTTGTAATTTGTCCATGTAATAATTTAACATATGTCAGCCAAACATATTTGTATCTTTATTTCAATTAAATTAAAAACAATCTGCAAGTATATTTATGCAACATTCACTATATACACATGATTTATGCAACTGCAAGGCAATTCTATGTATGCTGATTAATCTATTGTTAGTAAAATATGACAATAGCTATGGAAGTTGGCCAGTGAGTGCTCTTTTTCACAAGTGACTCTTTTCATGGCATGACCAAAAAAATAGCTACTAGCCATGAAATGGATTATCAGTAAACCTTAAAAAGAATGTGACATAACCTAGCAGAAATTAACAGTCTTCTAAATGTAGTAGTATATTTATTCCAGATGATAGTGCTGCCTTTTAAAGAAAATTTGCTGTCACTGTAATGATGTAAGACTTTCATTTGCTCTACCTAAAGAAAGCAGTAATTAGACATTATGCTTTCTGGCAAAAATTTATTTTTGAACTGGCACCACAATATTTCAGAAAATAATAATAAAGTACCTCTTTGGTGAAGCCTAGGTACCCCCTACTACTCATCGTAACAACTTGTAAACAGGACCGCAATACAGTGCTACGCCTTAAAGTCTAACTCAGTTAGGTACCACAGATCTTCCTCACAGTCCTTCTCACAATTTTAGGAAAGTATTTTAAAGCAGGGAGTAAAGCAAAAGAAAATTAAGAAGGATATAAAGTTCCCTGTTTGAGATTTAAAAAAAGTGCATAATGTTTTCATTCCAAAAACTGTGCCACTGTATGGAACTGATGGATACAAGACTGTTTTCCTTCCTGTACTGGACATTACAGATCATTACACAAATACAGTCTCTGCTCATTGGCCAAAGAAGTCCCTCAAGTCTGTTTTTCTGGTACAATCAGTTGTCCAATTATCTTAGAACAATGTCTTGCATACTAAAACAAGAACAGCGAGTTAACCAGTTCTTCCACTCGAATGTCTGTTTTTGCAATTCCGTTTCTGTACACTGCATTTCCAACTTATTGGAGAGTTTTTAGTGTTTGGCATATACACATCCCAACTCCTTGGCACCACCAGGTTCAGTGCATCCATTGCCAGCAACAGACGTAGCACCAGGAAAACGCAACTCCCAGCGCAGGGGACAGTTCAGGAGGAGTGGGCATTCTGCAGCAAGGGCGGTCCGTCTCGATGCATCGATGGGTGTGTGTGCTCCCTTTTGTAAGTTTTTGGAGGAAGCTTTGGGATATGTTGAGAAGTGCTTTGTCGTGGAGGAACAGGTGGTCCAGCGACAGAATGGAGGTCCACATCTTGCTGTATCAATGGTGGTGATGGAAGATGCCTCCGTGCTACATGTGGAGAAGGTGTCTGAGGGGGAGGGGGAGTAAATGGAGAGGGACTGTTTGGGAAAAAGGTGTTACCAAGTTCGCTTTTTCTCCCCAGTGGTGGAGGCTGGAGGTGTAGTGGTGAGCTAGAGAAAACATCTGGAGTTCGCACAGGTTCTCGTGGTGGTAACACAGGAGGGCTTTCAGGGGGGTCAGAGATGCAGGTCCGGTCAGGCACCGAGTACCTTGGTGAATACACTTTAGAGGTTGGTTGCCTAGGAGGGATTGCTGGCGGGCTGTCCAGGTGCGCAGAAGTAATCTGAGGTACACAAACATTTCATTTAATAGAAGTTTTAGAGTGGCAAAGAACAAGACCCTGCTGTGAAATGGAAGCGGGACTCCTGCCATGCAGACTGATCTATCCACTTAAGCAGGAGACACAGCAAGCAAGTGCGCAATGAAGATGGGGAGTAGCCAAGCAGTGCCTGAAAAATATGTTTCTCAGCATGATGCATGTAGAAAAGACAAGCAGACTAGATGTGTACCAGGGGAGAGCATGGGTATATCAATAATGAGTTAATAGGCAGGGATGCAGGGAGTGAAGATGCATGGAAAGGGAAAAAGGCAAGGCAAGCAGTGATCAGAGCAACATGTTGGTTCCAGATCTGCCTGCTGGGTAGGTCTAGGTATCTTCCACTGCCTCCCAAGTAACAGGCACCAAGGATGGATAATAGGAACCTGGATAATCAGGTATTTCTCCAAGAAAATGAAGAACAAAGAGGGGCAGATGGTGCTGAACAGAACAAAAAAATATACTACACTCAGAAGATGGAGCTAAGTAGTATTACTGAAGTGAATGGTTCCCAAGCTGCAGTCCACAATCACAGGGTAATTGGTTGTCACCACACTAACATATCTATAATGTTTTCAACTGCATTTTGATAGGATTGTGACACACTGAAATCTGTTGGTTGACAACACAGTCACCTACAGTCTGAAAAGGACATCTTGCTTTAGTGATATACAGAAGCTCTCCTGAAAGTTGAAAGGCATATATGCTACAAAGCAATTTTGAGTGAGGTCTTCAAATCTATCCAATTCTCTGTAGCCATCAGTCAAATCCCACTGAAATCAAGAGAAATTCAACACTGCCTAAACAAAAGCTAGATTAGCTCACAAATGCAGAAGGAAAAAGTAGCAGTGGCTCAAACAGGCAGGAAAACAGGACAGGCAATCCAGAATGAAAGCAATGAGCAGCACAGCATCCAGGGTCAAATACTGTAATGAATTCATTATTCATTCATTATTTCAGGGGACTAAGGAGTGCTCATCAAATTCCATCATTACTGTTTCTTCAATTCTTTACCCTAAACCATACAAACCAAAATAATCTTCTACAACATCATGGCAGACAGAAACATCTGCCCAAAGCTTTAAAGGACCTAATCACAGCAGATGAGCAGCAAGATGGTGAGGCTGACCTGAGCAGGCCTGAAATATGTGGTTGCTTAATGTTTAACATAGAGATGTTCAAAAATGCAGTGCTATCTTTAAAAATTTCTTTTTTCTACAATACTCTCCTCCTTTTTCCTAGAAAAAATGCCCTTTTTAGCTGTAACTTACTTTTGATGGGGAGGATTCAGCTGGGGCAGACTCTGGTCTTCTTCGTGGAGGAACTGGTGGGGGAACATGAGCTTCATCTGAAGTTTTGGTAAAGCTTATGGATGACACAGAAGCAGATCCTAGCGAACACAGAGAGAAAAATCTCAATAATGAGGTTTTGTTCAATACAGCATATTTCCTTTATCATGCCAATAATGGTTCATTAAAGGCAACATACCTTTAAGTTAGTAAATTATTTGCTCATAAAATGCAGCATGAAGCAAGAAGGTGTTAAAGAAATATACCACTGAACAGCCACCTGACTTGAAGACTTCAAACTGCTTTTCTGAACTGCGATAACCTCTGTGGCCATTAATTCTTGCACTTTCGTAAGTAATCCTCAAGACCAAAACCCACACCACAAAGCTGTTCTTGTATCACAGCAGCATTAAAACCATATCCTGAACTTGCAGCTGATGTGTCAATCCAACAGTGAAGAAATATCTTCTTATGAAGAAATATTCAGTAAACCAGCTAGGACTCTCAGCAATGCCACTGCACTGCTAAGCAATTTCTGCTTTTATCAAGTTACTTCACCTCTTTGTGGCAACCTGCACAATGTGCAACTAACCCTGTATTTCCTTTGAAAGCCCTCATACATTACAGGGCACCGTGTCCTGTAAAAACTACTGAAAGCACACCATAAAGTACAAGCTTCTTTGCATGCTAGTGAAGACAGAAGAAAAATAGTGTCATAGGTCTTGATTGATTTAAAGCAGGACAACACAGATCTGAAGTTATTCAGGAAAAACACTCATGCGCCCTGAAACTGATTTGTAATGGCAGGCAGCAGACTAAGTTACCTGCAGAACATTCATGTCTATTCTCACTAGTCACCAAACACACTCTGCACACACAACTGGCAGCAAATGCTACAAATTGGGACATACACGAGCAAAGACGACGCATCTTTGTCTTTCTGCTTTAAGTTTCTCCAAAGACATGTAATACCCAACATGCCTAATTCTGTTCACTTTCTCCCCTTACAACAAGAACTAATAATAAAATGTAGTAAAACACACTTAAAGTTTTTCTTGCTGCAAGGAGACAGAAAGTGATTATGTTTCTATAGTCACTTTAGAAGACTAAAGTTTTACCTGTTTAGGATCACAAAATCTAATACGTAGCCTTCACACTCTACCTACTATCACCTACTTGCATGAAAAGGACTTGAAGGATCCGAGTCAAACACACTGCAGGCATCTGTAGTACTTGAAGTAGCAGAAGCAGGGGGCGGGGTCAAAGGCGTTCGTGGAGAGTTTGGTGCAGATGCTGTAGTTTCTGTCTCACTCTCTGGGATGCGGCTGTAACTAATTTTTCTTGGTTCCTGTTGCAGGGGTGTAGGGTGTCTCATGGTACCTGGCCTTGGATTAGATGGCCGAACACCTGGGGACTTGAGAGGATAGCTGTACTTTTTGGGCTGAAATAACAAAAAAGACAAAAAAAAAATTAAAAAAAACGCACCACCACCAACAAAAAACATCACCGAAGCATAGTTCTGCATTTATGAAGTTAGAGATCTAAGACCACTTCTATCTCTGAAAGACAACTGTAAGCATTTCTGGGGAGAAAATGAAAAAGCATACGAATACTAACAAATCTTGGTGGAGGCTTCACATTTCGCGGCTCTATCTCTAGTGACTTGTTGAACAGATAATCTGTAAATTCTGTCTCCATGCTGCTTCCCATCGGATTCAGGTTTTCAAAAAATCTCTGAAATACAAGAAGGCAAATAAAAATTACATCAACTAAGACACTTCTGCGATGTTTCCATCTACTGTGTAAATGATCCTAACTGTTCCACAGAAAAAACACTCAGGTCAGTAGCAAGGACAGATTTTAAAGTTAGTAGACTTGCATGTTGCCAGTGTGCTTTCAACCCTGTTAGCTCTGTGCCTGGCCTGCAGAACTAACTGTGCTAGTACCCTCAGCATTTTCTGCAGGGCAAAAATCAGAACCGGTTAGCCTAAACGCCCTCAGAAGAAGTTGTACAGTTTATCCCTACACTGATGCACAGCAAGACTGCTCTCAGAATGATTTTGTCAAACTCTGTGGAGGAAAAAATACCAAAAGATCTCATGAACACCAAAGATCAAGCAGAACAAATGCAACCTCAGACAGAATTGTAAGCATCATCACCACCAATATATGAAGTGCACATAGTGCTGCCAGGTAAAACCTGTACATGTGAAGGAAATAACAGAGGAAGAAAGAGACAACTGGTCTGACTCCAAACACGAGACTGACTGAGGACAGTGAGAATCTGGTAGTTTCTGTTCCTGTTTAGAACTGACCAAGATCTATTGACCAGTACCTCAACAGATGAAATTAACCCCTCATCTCCTTTCCCCTTTCCCCCCCAGAAAACAAAAAATCTGCAAGCATGGAGATTACTTCCTTTCTTACAGACTTGACAGAAATGTTAATGTAGACTTCTTGCTCATTTCTAATGCAGTTGATCTTATGGCCTATCAGCTGGCACAACCACATACAGGTACCTCAGTGTGCAGACACACAGAAGTGATGTCACTTACCCTAATGTCAAATTCTACTCTTAAACAATATGGCTGGTTCTGGTACTGTTGTATCTCTCCAGTTATTTCAGCTACTTTTCTTCTCTTGCTGAAATTTATGAGTTCTTTTCCATGTCGCTTTAGAAATTCAGGATTGCCTTCTTCTGTCTTTAAAATGTTAGTTAAGTAAATTCCTGGGAAGAACACAAAGGATTCTAAATACATAGTGCAGAACAGAGAGGAAAGGTATGGATGGAATACAAATAATTCTTAAATAACTTAATTTCCGTATTTTGATTACTTAGAAGTATTCTCAATTGGGTTCTGTAAGAGTCAGAGTTCATTTTGAAAGCAATAATTTAAATACTTTAATATGCCTTCTCCTGAAATCTGCCTTTTGCATCAAAATTTTAAAGTCTTTGCATCTTTCCACAGTTTAGGAAGCTTACACAACTGAACACTACAAGCATTCTGCAACACAAGAGTACACTGAAGTGCTTTACTCTGCCTCAGTTCAGCTCTACAACATGAGAGACCCTGGAAAAGCTCAAAAAATTTATTTCAATGTTTTATTCTTCTGTTCTACTCCTGCCTTCATAATTACATCACATTGTGATGTTAAAAGAGAAAAGAGACTTCTCAAGTCCATAAACGACCTGTGGAGAACAGCCATTACGACCCCTCCGAGCACAGCTTAAGAGAACTGTAACTCTCCACTTGTGGTCCTGCTAACCTACTTATCTCTGAAGCAGGACAGAAGTTTTCTTAGTTGATCTTGTATTTCTCTGCAGAACTCTAGAGTGCATCTTCCCCAAATCTCTAAAATGCTAAAAAAGCTATTAAAATAATTTTCTTTCATTTCTGGCCTGATGTCTATGCTGGACAAGAACAAGTACTGTGAGAATCAGAAATGATCAGCAACAAACATCCAAGCAGCTTGCTACAGAACAGAAATGCTATTTGCATAATTCTTTGGAGGTGTTGAGCATCAGTATTTCTAAAAGTGCCCATCTTCCACTTAAGGCAGTTATGGTCATGACACAGTTCAAACTGCACTTAAGGTAAAAAAAAAAAGAAAAAAAAGAAAAAAAAAGAAGCACAAATATAAATAAGGAATTCCAGGTAAACTTATTTTTCCCACAAATAATATCTGCAATCAATAGTCAATTTAACATTTCCTTCACATAAAGGCAATTAATGATTTTTCTCTTACAGTCAGTCCTGTTGCTAGTTTAAGTAAGCCAGGGAAAATGCTTTGATGTCTGGGCAGCTGAAATTCAAACCTGAATATCCTGTTAAAACTGACTTCTCGCTGTTGGTCACAATACTTTCCAAATGCACAACACAGCTCACTGAGAAACACAGGTACATACCAAAAAAAGGCACGCAAGGAGGATTAATGGACCTGAGTTTTGCCAAGTATTTCTTATAGTGATCCTCACTCAGTTCGTAAGCTTCTTCCAAAATCTTCTTCTGACGACTCGGAATTTGCTAAAGAGAGAGATGAAACAGGCTCTTGTGAAGACAGTGTAACAGCACAGCCCAGCAACAATCATGAGTGTAGTGGCCTCTCACTGATGCTTCAGTCAGTGACCATGAGGACAGTGCCCCAGTATCTCAGGATCTCAGTAGCTTTTTCTACCTTAAATGAGGATTGATTTCTAGCTTCTGAAACCAAGAAAAAATAAATGGGTAAAAAAAACCCCTTCCTTTTACATCCTAAATGATTCTGGTTTTTTGGGGCTGGGGGAGAGGGACAGGGAGGGGAGGGCAGGAAGGTATTTATCTTCCCTGTTCCTTCAATGAAGGACACGCTTCGCAAAGATTTCTAGTTAGCTACAGTGTACTGCATTACCCTTCTACGCCAAGAATGGAAAACAATTTACTGTACCTCAAATGTGTGATCCAGCCTATACACTGCTGCAGAGTTCATGGCACTGACAATCTCAAGGACGCCATTGAAGTTGTTTAGCTCTTGAAAAACTTGCAGGATTTCAATTATTCGGCTCACTACAATTACTCTTTCCTCTAGGTTTTCTGTTTCTACAATGCATCTAAATAAACAAGAACATTTAGTTTTGTGCTGAACTGCTTTTGAGTTTTTTGAAAGCAAATATGAATTTGTAACAAAAACAAGTATGAGAGGTGTATCAAATTATTTGGCACAGTTTTGAACATTTTTAGAATAAAGACTGCTTCTAAGAATAAAGACTAAAAAGGCTGAGATTGTTATAATAATAAAATTCTTTCAGGGACCACATGTAGCATCCAAACATCACGATCTAGAATTTTTCACAGTATACTTCCAAATGTATTGTAAATGTTTAGTAATGGAGTACATGCAGATTTAGGAAAGTCACTTACTTTTCAAACCACAAAGTAAGATTAGTTGTATGCCTTATCATTTTGAGAAGATTGGGAGAATTAATTTCTTTATCTTCCTTTGTCCACACACTTCCAACTAGTTCAGATGGCTGCACAGCTCTAGAAAAGCAGACACATGCATTAAAAAATGCGATTACAGGCATGAAAAAAGATATTTTTCCAAACCCTTTTTACTTCCAGGGAACTTGAAATTAGTACTTGGAACTGAATTCTCAGTTCCATCTATGATCTCACATTCAACATGTGACCTGGGTGAGTGGTACGTTTGGTTGGTTTTATTAGTATGTAAATATTTTTCAATTTATATTGACTATTAATCACCTCTGTTCATCTAAATGTAGAATGAAGTCCACATCCCATTCACCACAATAAGATGTGAGCTCCCAGCACCAGAACGACCTCTCACAGACATCTGATGAGATCTGACATGTTCCATAATTTACTTCACAAACGAAGATATGAAGAAAACTGATTTAATTCATATTCATACTTCTCAAAGATTGATCTAGTTGGAAAGTATCAGGAGAATTGTGCAGCACAGTGCAACTAATAGTACGCATCAGCTGCTCCATGTTGAACTGGGGAGGGTAAGACTGACTCAGGTAATGGCTTTAAGATTTTTGTTTTCTAAAAAAATAACAAATTAATATACAGTATTGGTGAAGTCCCTTGACCTACCGGGGGGCTTCACAGCAGGGGACCGCAGAAACAATTTCATGCTGGAGGATATTTTGTGGTTTGTTTTTTTTTTGTCCATGTGTTTTTCAATGGAGGAAAGTTACCTGTAAAAATCTGACTCAAGTAAAGTGAGCTGCCGAGCAATTTCTATTGGATGCAAAGTGAGCAAGTCAAAAGTCTCTGTGTGTCCTGGTTTGCTTATGTGCCATTCGATCGCTGGAGGCGGGCTTTCAAAAGTAATGTTGTGGCTTGGCCCAATGGCTTGTGCCTGCTTTTTCCGGTTGATTATCTTTGTGATCGATTCAACCCATTTCTTCATTGCTTTGCCTGGCAGAGACAAAATTACTTCTTAGTTACTCTTACTGCTGCTTTTTTCAATGATGTCTGTATAACTGGATGTTTCCGGTGCAACTCTCTCCCCCAGTACAGTAAAGCTACCCAACTCTTTAGAACTGCATACATGATATTCCCACACAACTCTCGAAACTTTCAAATATATGAAGAAGAATCCCTCAAAAGTCAATGCTAAGCACGACCAGCTTGTCCAGGCACAATTCAGAACACCTCAAATAAGGCTCCTGCTCTTAAGTGGTATTTTTATTTTTTTGACTTTACGAGTTTATGGAAAATAACTTTTTTTTTTTTTTTTTTGGCCAAAGTGCACTTCTGTGAAAAACCGCAACTTCACACTGTTGGCAAGAGTACTTGCTTACCTCAGATCACAAAGGACAGAAGAATGAAGAGGGAGAAGCTTCTCCCTCAATCACAATCTATCATCAAAACAGGGAATTAAGTCCAAAGGACAAATGCCTGTTTAGCCCTACAGGCTAAGAATTTTACACATTCAATGGCAATTTCATTGAAAATTTACAAGTAGTTGACATTCAACTAGCTGGTTCATTCTCTACTTCTTCTTGGCTTAAGAAGCACTGAAGACTTTTCCAGTGCAATCTTTTCCTACAAATTATTCCTGTAGTTGTTCCAATTGTTCTTATAGGGGAAAAGAAAAGACCTGTACAAGATGATCTGTAGGCCTGGCATGCAGGGCTGTGAAATAGTTGAGAAATCCTTGTTTTAACAAAATAGTGGTCTCTACTGCCAAACATGTACAAAATATTACACCTGTGTATAGCTTATGAGGACAGTCAAAGCAATTATTCTGTCCTGAGCACCACTCAATTGTCATTATTTTTCATAGGCTTCAGTCACCTCATTGGATAGAACTTATAATTAAGGATGTAAATAAAGTATTATTTCTTTTGAACAGAGGTCAGACTTTCAAGACTAGGTCTTGTTTTGAGGTTTTTTATGCTCTTTTTTTTCCCCTCAAGTATTTAATAAGCAGAAAGTTACATTTTTCTTTATCCAGACAGTGAAAGGAGAAGTGATTCCATTCCATACGTATGCTTTAAGATAAACACAAATAAGACAACATAAATACCTCGTACTGTTCCAATGAATTCCTCCAAACGTTGCAGAAGATCAGCATCTCTTTCAAAGTCATAGAAGTGGTGCTCTACCCAGTGTCGACATACATTTAATACTCTGCAAAAATAAAGCATCAGTCCACAACGTGGCCTATCTTCATGTCCAGCATTTCAAAACTTTTGGAAGTCAAGGGTTCACAGAAAATCAGAAATAGGAGAACAAATGGAATCATTCTGCTGTCCACATTTCACCAGCTAAAGACATGTTTTACTTTAAAGAAGCCACAGTAATGTTACGATTCGTTAAAACAAACAAAAAAAAGTTTAAAATGTTCTCTGCATAATTTTTTCAGGAAAGCCATGTCTCACTGAAAGATTCTGTAAAAGCCTCCAAGCCATGACTAATTGAAATGCAGTGGCACATCTATGGTTTAAAACTCAGGAAAAGCCTTTACCGAGGCCTTTCATGCCATGAATTCAAATTCCCACCAGATTTTAAGGAAGCAAAGCCAAAACAGCTGACTGACGCCTCTGTGTTGTCCAACAAATCATCTACAAGAAAGGCTATCAAAAAAAAGCCCCTGCAGCCAAAAATCTGGTATTTAAAATACTTAAATGGAAGCCACTTTTGTTCCCATTGCTACAGTACTCACCGTAGCTGCACAGGTTGAATGTACTCCTTTCTAAATCTTTTTAGCTCAGCACTAAGAGGTTGGTCTCCATTCTCCATAGCAATACGATCAGCTTCTGTTGGCTCAGGTTCTGGAATTTCAAATCTAGCACAAGAGATGGGGGTAAGCACCAATCACATCACCCATTACACTAATCTTGCTCATATGAATAAATGGTGATTAAGATAACTTGAAATTCAGATGGTTTCCACATGTCAGGATTTTATTTTTTGGTAACCATAGGAAAATCAGCTAAATTCAATAATAATACAGATTTCACAGACAAAATTGTACATCCAAATAATCCTAAAACTTCTGGATACAGCTGCATTTTACCTGCATTCCTTGGTACCCTTCAATCTTTGACAACTGCTTAAAAATTGTTTGGAATGGAACAAAGCCAACCAGAAAAGTCTTACAATTCTACTCCAAGTCAAAACCAAAACAAATAACGCACTTCGTTTGAACAACACCAGTGGCATACCTTTCTATTAGCAGACTCAACAACTCCTGGGGTTTACAGAAGGATCTGTACGTTGTGAGAAAAGTCCGAACAAAGTTGGGATCTAAGAGAAAGAATAATTTTATGCTCATGTCAGCAATTCTCTAGTGTTTTATACTTAAAAATAACCTGAAGTCAAACTATATCCTTTGAAATTAAGGATGTTAGCCTATCAAACTTACAGAGAAGATAATATAAAATAAAACTGCTTTGGTAACAATTCGGAATCACTCAAAATAGCAATAAAAAGCAGAACTCAAAATGCAATTTTAATTCTGATTGAAAAGCATAAAAATGACTTCTTCTCCCTTCCATTATTAAAAGACTGAATTTCTTTTGAAATACTCTGAAAACATTAAATAGATGAGTTTATGAGCCATCTAAGCAAACAACTTTGTTTTTTGACAAAAGTGCTAAAATAACTCAAAAACTACAGCAGGTAATTTTGCATTTGATAGGAATGGTTTAACTCTCTGGCATGGAGATTGTTCTCCCCAAACTGGTACAACTCATGCCCAGCTCATGTCTGCTAAGGAAGGTGAGGTAGTTTTTCAGTTATATCAGGTTCATTTTACTTCAAGAAAACAAACAGACTCAATATACACTGATTACGTACTAGTTTTAGATATTCAAAATAGTTTTAATAACAAAGTAAGAACTGAAAACAGAAAACCAAAGCATTTCCCTTAATTACAAAAGCAAACCTATTTGTTTTCGAGTGTGAGGAAGTACAGTGACAGCTTGCTGGCGCTACACAGAGCTGACTTGAAAAAGGTCAACGTTGCTATCACTGAAAGTTAATGAGCAGGTTGCAGTGGCTTTGCACATTAAACACGTATACAGATTTTATAAAAACCAAACCAGATGTTCTAATTTTTCTCATACAAAGTGGCTGAATAGCATACAGGACTTGAAACAGGAGTCCTTATAACCTGTAATGCAAGAAGAAATGCTGCATTATATCACCTAAGTTTACACATCATATCAAACTTGTTTCATGACCTTGACAAAAATCCTCTCTAACCATTCATGTTGTGCATCATAAACACTCTGCCTTTTCTGAAACCTCGTGGTGCCCTTCACTGAGGCAGCAGTTTGCAGAGACACACTGCACAGATGAGCCATGCCTTATGTCACCCAGCATTTCCTTGCATTTCTGTCGTATGCTAATTCCTATTTCCTGAACAATACATTGGCTAGTCTGCTTTATCATCTTTGTTTTCTTCGTTACTCCTTTTTTCTTAACATGATAGCTCTGCTTGAAACTGCACTTTTCAAAGGCCAAGCTCCAAATCCTTCTGCATAAAGAACATTCTGTCTCCATCCTCATCACAAAACTACGTGATTTTTCATGTCCTAAAACCCAAGTACATAACCAAATACAGTCGCTCACATTTTCACAGCTTGCATTCTGCAGACTTCACCCACCCTAAATGGTGTTTGTCTATTTGAAAGCGAAGCAAACCCTGAGTCATGCCTGTTGTTATTTACAGGTATACTCAATGTCTAAATCCACAATACATATTGAATTTCAAATGAAGTACATCAGAAAATCAAATCTAACCTTGTTATCTCACTAGCAAAATCTGCAACTCAAAACAGCGTACAATATATGAGCAAGTGTTAAAAAACAATACAGACAACACTAGTTAGTCAGGATGTCTGCTCATGTGATAATTCTCTCTTCAATACAGCCCATTTTAAAGCTAAAAAAGAACAATAACTTGTTCTACAAGGATTTATAAATAATCACCCTTGAATTCCTTAAGAAAGGAAACGGACACTATGATGACGCACAAGCGCTCTTAACATATCAAAGCTTTAAAAATAGAAGAGCACTGCTCTATAGATAAAAAAAATGCCCTGAGTTTCCAATCTTGGTACCACCTAACCTAGCTGCTATTAAGTAAGTATCAGGAAAAGGAGGAGATACTAAACACAGAGCACACTAAAACTAGTAATATCCACCACAGTATGCAAATGGCACGAGAATTTGAATTTCCAATGGCAGGGCTGCTTCCCTCAGGTTGAAATACAAGGAAAGCTATTGTGCTGGGGAGCCTCCTTCCCAGCTTGGCTGCTCCAGCCCACGGCTATGTGGACAGCCTGTCTTCCCTTCTCAGGGCTGGATCCCAGCAGAGCGGCTGTGTTACGGCTCAGCTGCCAGGGACTCTCTATTCCACAACAAAACAAAACAATCTGCTGAAAAGCTGTGCCTCGTCTTGGACGTGAGGGAGGAAAAGCAAAAGGTCAAACACACCTACCTACTGTCTCATGTGGATCTTTACATAGGACAGAAAAGCAGAGATATGACCTGAGTGCTCTCGGACTTCAATAATCAACTACCCTCAACTTCAGCTACTGCCAACAAATCAGCACAACCTCTGCGATTACACCTGTGATTACTCCTTATAAGAACATCTTAGCAAAGATTCACGGCTACACCAAAAAACTGTCTTTGGACAGATCCAGAACTAGCATAACAGTGCATCTGAGATCAGACATCGGAGAAGTCACGTCTTGCCATTCTGGCCTAAGTCAATGCTCTTCTTTTAAGATGACAATCACATATGCACAACCCTACTCTGGTGCAAAAAAAGAAACAACAATCTGCAGCTATGTGGTTACGTACCACAGGGATAACCATTTTCCTACATCTCAAAGCAGAAGAGAAGCTCTGCACTCAGTTGTGCATGTACACAACAGCTAAAGGGTTACTATGGAAAGTGGTTGACCTCCTCGCTGCATCTCACAAAATGCAACAAAACACTGAATGATTTATGTAGGAAATGGACCTCATTTCCTGTACAGGAGCCTTTTTTTCTTTTTTTTTGCTGAGTCACTAAATCTCTATTCCTTTGTTTCCCTGGAAAAGGCAGCAAAGAACAGTTAGAACGACTACATTTCACCCCCACAGAAAACCAGCTCTAAAAAAGAAGGCATATAATGAAAGATAAAGATCTGGAGAAAGGACGCACAACCTAGCAACTCAGCGGCAGATCCATGCATGTCATTCTTACATCTCTAAGGTTACAAAGATAAGCTAAATTCATCACAGGACAACCTGTTTATTCTTTCTTTTTTTTTTTTGGGGGGGGGGGGGGCGCGGGGAAGGGGGTATGTTGAAGTGCTTCCAACTATCTTGCAGTACCCATATTGCTGGGTCTCATCACACAATGGTTATGTTTCAAGCAACCCATTGAGGCTTTATTAAGATCAGGGATTTAAGTGTCTGCAAGAATGTGGTTATCTTGCATGTCAAATGCAAGAAGCAACACAAAAGCCACATGTTCTTCAAAAACAGGCATCCCTGCTGTTTTAAGGAACTACAGAAGACAGCTCACAGCTCGCTGGACAGACAATGCACAGAGAACATTGCTGGTACCCAGGCCAGGGGTACAGCGAGAATCCTCTGCACATGGAAAGGGCAATCTTCCATGGGATCAAGCTGCCCAAAGTAGAGGGAATGCATACAAGGGCGGTAAAAGAAATACTCCTCCTGCCATCTCTTTGCCAATTACAATTTTAGCTTTTTAAAATAATCCTCTTCCTTTCTCTAGGGCAGAATTGTTCTACTTTAACTTCCAAAAAGATTAAATTGCGTTATAAATCATGCCTGTAAAATCTGAAACCAATGGCTTAAAGTTAAAGTTAAAAGAAAATGAAGTCAGGCACAAAACTGCTCTGGTAAAAACTGCCAGCAAGATATTGCATTTATGTTTCTAATAAGTGATAGGAAAGCTAAGCTGAAGTGTGGAGAAGGGCAATAAAAGCAGCAAACAGATTTATTTGCAATCACTCAAAAAATAAAACAAAAAGTACTATCAGACACTAATTATATTCTGCTTCTTCTAAACAAATATTCCTGCTCCATTCTGGAATTCATTTTCCATTTTCCAATGTCAGAGTAAGGATGGACAGACAGAAAAAAACCTACTGCTGAACAGGTGAAGTACTTACACCAAGATGCATAAAGGTTCAGAATAACTGCCCATAGAGGAAGAATCAAAGATGAAAAAGAGTGAGGGGAAAAAAAAAAGCCCGTGCTTTTCAGCACTGCTTAGAAAAATCCTGGAAAACTACGAAGAAAAACTAGACATGCTGAGGATGGACTGGATGAGCCATTCGTTTTCACCCTTAATGCCATTTGTCACACATGAATGTATCTTCAACACAAGCAGAAACCTTTACACAAAAATTCTTAACTCAAATCCTCACTTAAATTATGACAAGGCAAAAATTACTCAAGCGACTGCTTCAAGGAAGCTGTTATTTGACCTACTCGTTACATGCCAACACGAACACAGGCAGTAACTCACAAAGTACAACCCTTAACTGAAGAAACACAGCCCACAGTTCTCACCTGCAGTGCTAGCACTGCGTGTGCCATCTCGCCTCAGAAATCTCGAGGGAAGGCAATTCTTGCAGCCTGGGGCCTACAGGAAAACGTACTGTCTGGAGCTCCTGCTGGATCCTGCCCCCCGCCATCCCATGCATGAGAATAACCAGACACATGTGCAAATCCACTACGGTCAGTCAAACTACTTTTCAGCTTTTCAGCTGCTTCAGCTACAGAGGTGCAAATTTAGAATTCCAAACCTGAACTCAAAAAGCATTTCAGAATATGTACAATGCAGAGCGTGTTTGTTTTCTACATATGGTATGCAGTTTGTTGTACGTAATATGGAAAACAAGAAGCATAAACTAATTGTCACCTGTTCTGGTTATGAAGTGCCTCACCTGCATACATGTGGTAAGTCAGCCTCTCAATAAGTTTGACAACAGTTCCTGCCTTGATGATGGGGATTCCAGATTTGGGCTGCATGTTTTCTTCAAACACAATATTCTCTTCTGAGTCAGGTTCTGCAAATCTGTAAAGCTCAGGATTTGGAAATCTCATCTGCTCCTCTTTTTCTTCCTGCAGCATTGTTACGTCCAACATCCTTTCTAGCGTGCTTCTATATTGCAAAGATATCAACGCTGCCATCCAGTTATTTTTCTCTTCAGCTGATTTAGCAGCAAAAATAACACTGTTCTCATCTTTTAAGATGATTTCAAAAGCGTGTCTGTACTCATTAGTGTCGTCTTTGTCATTGATCTGTACCTTTCGCATGAAGAACTTTTCTTTTAGACGATATTCTGCATTGCTAGCACCAGGAAGCCTTGGCTGGCCGTGATTTGACTTACAGCAAATCATCAAGCCATCAAATAGAAATATGTGTCTCTCATGCTTTGCTCCAACGCGTGTGAGCGTTCCTTCCATGATGAACTCATTACAGCACTGTCCGATGTCCTTACCCTCCCAACCATCGATATTTTTTTGGATTTCATTCATTTTCTTAATTGCTAGCTGTTTCCCCTTCATCTGCTGAGTGTAGAATCGGCACGCAGATTCACTTCAGAGCAGGATGAGAAAAAGGCAGCTTATTAGTATGCACATATTTAAAAACACAGCCACCACTAACATCAGAAATACAAGATAATCTTTCTGAGTGGTGAAAACCCCACTGAGAATGCAGTTTAAGCACCCAGGATCAGGATCTTCTGAAAGCAGCACTACAAGGCTTGATGAATGTTTCTGTAAGTAATCCATCTGAGTGTGTTTTTAGCTTCTATGCAACACATGTTCTACCTAAATGCAGACAGCCAGAGCAAGAAAGCTATCAGTGCTTCCTAGCCTAACACATCACTCATTTCCATAGCTGACAAATGATTTTAGAATGCATTAATTTGAAAGAAGCATATAAAGAGAAAATGAGTTGTTAAATTCATTCGTGTCCGAGCCCAAAGGTTACACTTTGCAGTAGAGAACTTGTTTAGCAAAGAAAATGCTGAAATAATTTTCAGAACAAAAGCAATATTTAAACAACAGGTTAAAAAAATACTAGCATTAAATCAAATGGCAGACAGTGTGATCCAAGAATTTACTACAATCGTTCTACTGATTACTCCATTATCCACCTATAATTTTAACTAGCCGTTGTATATAAAGCTCTTCAAATTACTTTAAGTATTTTCAAATCCAGGAACAGTCCCTTCTAAGCACACGTAAATGCTCTTTTAAAATATTTTCAGATTGATATTTATTATCTGAGTATGACTAACCTGCAAACGTTGTAGCTTTCAACTGAATTTTCACAAGGTCTCAACTACGAGTATGGAGGGACACAGAGAGATTTGAACGGTTTTAAAACAATAACAAATTATCTTGGCTTTGATGTCACTTCCTCTGAAAAAGCAGGCTTGTCACAAACTATTTTGTTCATTGTTTACTAAAAGAGGAAACTGGGAGCCCTAGATTTAAAGCAAAGCACTAAGAGCAGAAAGCAGGAAAAATGGAACCGTGTTTACCTAAGCCTTCGTTTTGCAAGACTTTTGGAGCATATCCGTTCCATACTGCTTTGAAGATTCAGTAGGGCTGTTATTGCTTGCTTCAAGCACTCCTTATCCTCTTCATCCTCACTTTTTTCTTCTAGTTGCTGTGAACATTGGAAGTCAGATACAGTAAGTACCACAAGCATTTTGATATGCACAAATCCCAAAGTTCGACATAGAAGAACAAATCCAACCACTTGACGATTTTGCATGTTCCTGTTTGCTACTAAAATTAACAGAATAACCAGAATTACTGATACAGGCAAGAGACACAATTCTCTAGTTAGAGCTCAATCCCAGTTAAGGCAAGAGCAGAATTCACCAGTCCCCCGTACACAAACAAATTGAGTTTTTTTTTATACCACAAAACTACTTTGGTTCACCTCTCATTTTCAAAAAAGAACGCAGTAGATGTGTCACCTCTTACAAGGGCTGAGGGAGGAAGGAGATTTGTTTGTGTACAGTTCTCGTGTACAGATTTGCTTGTGTGCAGTTCTAAGACATGAGATTAATTGTCTTTAACAATTTATTTTTGGAACACAACCACCAAACCAACAACTCTTATCCCTCCTTTGCTCAGTAGTTTGTCATGATTTTCCTCTCTGACTTTTAACGATAGAACATGTGAAAGCCTGTAAGAAACTACCACTTCCCTCAGCTACACTGCCTACATGCTTGCTAACACAGCACAGGATCAAATACACAACTACATTCATGCCTCTGTTTACTAACACGACCTTCCTTAAAAGGACAAAGCAACACATTTATAAACTAAAACTACAGTAAAAGGGTTAAAACTAATATTTTGTACTTAACTACAGCTATGACATGAGTTGTACAGGACAAGTTCTATTATGTTTTTATACTTAAATTTTTATACTTCCACCTTAAATCTGGCAGTCTACACACTGAAGTGTTTCACTTTATAGCGAGTGAAAAAAAATGACCGCCTACAGCTGCAGCTTAGACATAACCCTTGTTATCTCATCAATTATTTGCAGGATTAATGGGTTGCAGACTACCACACCACCAAGAATTGGCTCCACATAACTGAACGATTTATTTTGGCAGAAGAGGTAAAAGTAAAGTGATTAGATTAACAGACATCCTTGGAGGTAGTACAGAGGTGCCACCTGCATCCAGAGAAAAACATAAATATTGTCTCCTAACACCCAACTAAATACAACATGTCCACAACTGACATTTGAATGTGTCAGCTAACATCATTATTTTTTTCCCTGACCAGAATACATTATTCAGTACAACAGCTATCAATGCCACACCACGCTTTATTTGCACTTTTTAGCCATCATGATAACCACAGCATTTATTCCAGGCAGCTTTGGTTCACAAAGCACAATCTGCCATACTTTTGCCCTAAACAGCATTAGCCACGAGTGCCTAATTACAAGACAAGCACTAAAACAACAGAACAGCACAGCCTTTGCTCCCAGAAAGCCCTAAGGGAATATATAACTCCAAGTCCACTTTCATCATATTCTGCTCTCTGGATTTACCACGCAGGTAACACCTTCCCTTTACGTCAGCTGTGCGTTTAGAAAGGATCTCAGACAAATGACCTAGGTGCAGCAATGAAAACAGAAAGCCAGAAAAAAAGCTAAGAAAAAAAAGTATAACCTCACCATTCCCACTCAGGAGTTCAAAGGAGGCTCTTCATCTTGAGCAATGACTTAAATACCCCAATCAAACAGGGAGAAGAAAGTACCCTAGCATAAAGCAGAATAAAAATAGTCCAGGCTGGAATATCAGGAAGAAATCTCTTCCTGGAAAGATTGGTGTTGCACTGGCACAGGTTGCCCAGGCAGGTGGTAGAGACACCCCGAGGGAAGGGTTCAATATGTGTGGAGATGTGGCACGGTTAGTGGGCATGAAGGGGATGGGGTGATGGTTGGACAAGATGCTCTTGTACCCTACGGGAGAATTCCTTAATGAGATGCCAGCTCCGGGCTGCTCCCTTGTCCTTGAGGACAGAATCCCAGGGGATTTTACTAACAACATTTCTCCATCCTGATCCAATGGAAGCAACCTATTTCTCCAACTGTGTGTACAAACTCAGCCTAAGTCCAATTATTGTAATTATACTCCAGATTTAATATTTATAAAGAGGCATGTAGAAGCATGAATTACAGGCAGACTAACACAAATGGCAAATCATAAGGTGCTCTGAAGACACTCCTCAGGAACACGGAAACGAAACCTGAAAGTTTTATTTTCTGGCTTTATCTAATTACCACGAGCAGTTACCAAAAACAGTTCTTTGTCAAAACTAAGGTAGAATTGCAGCTATGTCTTTCACCTTACCACTGACCCTTAGACACTTAGGAACAAGAGATCATAGGAAGTGAAATGGCAACACTGGAAATGCTTGCAAACTCCTCTGCAAGTCTCACTGATATTTGTGTAGACATACAGTGCCCCCTAACGAATGAAAAAGGTAGATGCTAAGAAGCATGACTCTTCGAAGATAACAAGACATGGAAGATGAGGTATTTTGCTGCAAAATACAAGGACTAGGTAATATTTATAAAGCCAGTTCCAAAGTTACGAACGAGATCCTTCTATACTGCAAATGAAGACTATAGTCCTTTCTCCTAGCCTGTCAGGGACATTCATGCAAAAAAAAACAAAGAATGAAAACATCTGCATATGATGAAATATAGCAGTACTAGTAAGTGTCATGAGGGGTACAAACTAGAACACTGCTTCCCCGGGAAACTAATCTAAATTGAATCACTGCTACTTGTGATCTACAGGTTCCCTGATTCATCTGAGGTGAGATGACCACATGTAAAAGACAACAGCACAGAGGAGGCAGACAACTCAAAGCCCACAGAGACTCAACAAAACACATGGAAAGCCAGCAAGGGAATCTGATCTGTAGTGCAATCTCAGTGCCTCTTCTGCAGTGTAATGCTATGTGAGTGAGCAACTCAACATCCACGGCAACTTGAAGGATGCCAACACAAATGACTCCAGCTTCTGTTCTAGTGCCTCATCACTTCTGGCAGTGCTCCATGAGAACGAGGGACCGACTGAAAGGTAATCCTGAACCAAAACTTTTATGAGCAGGAATAAAAAAGAAGCAATAACAAAACAACCAGGCTTCTCCTCTTAGAAACACAGGCTGATAAATTTGTTAACACTCTGCTATAAAACAATTCTAGAAGCCAGTTTTCTTAACATAACTGATTTCCTGAGAGCTCCCCCTAAATTTACAGTTCCTACAAATAATTGCAGATCAGCCCAAAGCAGTAGCATTCTGGGAAACAGGTGCTTTCCCATCCAGAGATCTCTCTACTGTTTAGAAACCAATGAGAAATCATCTGCAAAATCAAGTAGGAAAAATCACAGGTGACACTACATTTCTGGAAAATGCAGTCTACAAGGTAATTCACAGTTGAAGTAAAAGGGACACTCAATACTCTTGAACATTCATCCACAGCTGTTACGTGTTGATTTCAAAAATCATTTTTCTTCCATACAAACCCAGACAATCTTGAGCACAGAGCAATAAAAATATACATACATGTAACTTTACTTAGATTTGCATTATAGCAAGAAGCTTATTTCCAATAACACTGGAAGAACTTAATATATTATCAAAATAACAGTAAAATCTTTTTCTCCTCCCAAAATTTATTAGTTAGGAATTCCCATTTTAAAACTTAAATTATCTAATCTTCTCTAAACATGTCCAACATCAAACTCCATATACTAGGTAATTAATTTGAAGAAGTCCAGCATTTTCTTGGAGGTACATACTGAAAAAGAGAAGCAAAAAAGCACTTGTCTTATTTCACAACCAGTCTTAACTCTCACTGTTAACATGTGCTCAGCCCATTGAGTAAAGCATGAAAACAGAGGAAAATATGCATCGCCTGAACTTCTACTGCAAACATCCCAATACTTGCACAGCTTGACTACATGACTTATAGCAGATCTGCAAGGTACATGGAAGGTATCAAACTCCACTTGAGTCCAAAAAAACAAGACAATTTGTGTTAAAGAGAGAATCATAGCATCACAGAACCATAGAATGGCCTGGGTTGATAAGAACCACAATGATCATGTAGTTTCAACCCCCCTGCTGTGTGCAGGGTTGCCAACCAGCAGACCAGGCTGCCCAGAGCCACATCCAGCCTGGCCTTGAATATCTCCAGGGACGGTGCATCCACAGCCTCCTTGTTCCAGTGTGTTGCAGCCTGTTCCAGTGTGCCACCATCCTCCGTGAGAAAAGCCTAATATCCAGCTGAAACCTCCCCTGTCTTAGTTTGAAACCATTCCCCCTTGTCCTATCACTATCCGCCCTCATGAACAGTTGTTCCCCTTCCTGGTTATATGCTCTATAAGTACTGAAAGGCCACAGTGAGGTCTCCCCAAAGCCTTCTCTTTTCCAACCTAAACAAGGCCAGTTCCCTCAAACTTTCCTCATAGCAGAGGTGCTCCAGCCCTCTGATCATCTCAGCGGCCCTCTTGTGGACCCACTCCAAGAGCTCCACGTCCTTCCTGTACTGGGGGCCTGGACGCAGTGCTGCAGACGGGGCCTCACAAGAGCTGAATAGAGGGAGACAATCACCTCCCCCTCTCCCTGCTGGCCACCCCTTTTTTAATGCAGCCCAGAACACAGCTGGCCTTCTGGGCTGCAAGGTGTGACAGAAAGGAACTGCTGCTTTGTTTATTTAATACGGGTGCTTTTATTGGGACAGGGCAAAAGTGCTTAGGTATTACAATATATCTGCATCAGGAACAAATTGCATTATATTGACGTATTCTTATTCAAATTAGGATGGCCACTGTGCGAAAGTCAGGAAGAGCTATTCAGAAATACACATTGCACAGAAGTCTGTCAGGTGATGCTGCCCACCAGTTCAACATTTCAACACTTGCATAACAGACTTCATGTGCCAGTGTGCCATCAGAATTCTCAATAGGTAGGACCTGGTAGAAGGCAGTGTTACAGATTAGGTCTGCTCAAGCTTTATTGCAGTCTGCAGTTCAGCTGGAAAGAGCAGACTTTGCTTTGGGATATTTTATTTATTTCATTTTAAAATGACAAAGGGTTCCATGTATGTGAGCAATTCTCATTATTGAGCTTACATAACCAATATGTATTTCAGCAAGGAACACATATGAAAACAAAGCCTTATTTTCAAGCAAGCTTCTTGATACTGTGGATCTCCTAAACATTCAAACTTTTTGTAGGCAATTAACTGCTATGCATGCATTTTAAATTGCAAGATTTCATTACTTGAAAAATAGCTACTTGTTTACAGAAGGCTTTCTCAGAGTACACGTGCTCTGCATTCTCTGAAAAAATGTGTGTTGTTTTCATGTGCTGACATCTCTTCCACAACAGATTCATTACCTTTCTGCAACAAACATACCAGTTCACGTAAATCCTTCTAGAGACTTCATGCTCTATAATTCTTTGTTACTGTCCATCACTTTGGTTTGTCTCATAATTGTCAGCCAACTTGCAATATACTTCAGAAATTCAAGAAGCATAGTTTAACACTTAATCAGATCTGTATTTTAAATAGCAGAAAATATTTACTTATGTGCTTCCACACTTGTATTTCTACTCTTTACTTTTGTCCCCCAAATTTTCCACCACAGTAAAAGCAACACAGTCTGCAAACATCTTCCTTTCCTCTCTCATAACTCCAAACTAGACTGAAATCTACTTTTACTGCTCCAAGACAAATGAATCTGATTCTTGTGGTATGTTTTCAAGGCCTTGAGCTCAACTGGATGATACTTCTCTTTGCATAGAAGCATATTAATTTTTGAATGCTACTCTGGATGAATTCAGAGTATCAGAGATCCTTCTGGATAGGAATGGTAGAACCCTGTTAATTTACTTAAGAAAGGATTAACAAAAAATAGCAGAGGAAGTGAGCGACAAGCAAGATTCCACCTACTGACTTAGTCCACAGGAATGATGAACACAGCATGCTGTATGTATTATTTCTTGGTTATTTCTTACATCTTTCCATCAGCTCCTACTGACAGTATCAAAGTACTGACAAAAGACTTAGACCTTAATACTGGAGAACTATAAGGGCTGCTTCAAAAGTAATGCCTTCCATTTTATTACATTGGCCCATCAGAGGCCAAAACACCCAACAGTGGATGTGAGCACGAGGCAGTGGTTGGTGTGTTTCAGCAGTGAAGACAGCGGGTCACATCCACTGGTGCAGACCTGTACAAGCACAGCATGCAGGCTCTTGTTCATTGCTGGTGAAAAAAAACAGCTGATGTTGGTTACTATTGTTGAAAACGTGTTTTGTATCTGAGAATTTGCTCTATCAAGTAGTGTTATTGCGCTCTTTGTATTTGTTGCAGTTTCCATGGAAATAAACAGGAGGCATTAC
The DNA here is from genome assembly GCF_019232065.1 of Centrocercus urophasianus. Taxonomy (NCBI): domain Eukaryota; kingdom Metazoa; phylum Chordata; class Aves; order Galliformes; family Phasianidae; genus Centrocercus; species Centrocercus urophasianus. Next base: position 87,327,642 of record NW_024884142.1, on the reverse strand, counting down.
TTTCATAGCAACCTAGATATATCCTCTCCATTGCAATAAAAGTTAATGGAGAAAGCAAGCTGGTAGTGAGACTAAATCCCCATCTCCATATCCAAAAACATTTCCACTGAAAAAAAAAAAGAAACAAAAAACAAGTAAATTAAGTGTCAAACACAGATCTATCATTGTCTGAGGATCTTCCATTTCTACAGAATGTCACAGGAATCAAAACAGGAAAGAAGGACAGGGAAACAGGCTGCTACTGCTATTAAAAAGATAACACAACAATACAAGTTTGTCAAGGACTGTACAATGACTACCACAGTTCCAAAAACTAATGACAACCAACAGGTGTTCAAAGTCCCAGCTAGAATAAGGTGGTTTTTTTTCCCCCCTACATAGTCCTGTAGTGATTCCTTGTGTCAGAACTTTCATTTATAAGGAAAAATACCAAAATTTGTCCAAGTTCCTGTAATACATTTGCCTAGCCTCACAAAAGCTTGGCCATGGGTGTTCAGCTTGAATTGCTATTATGCACGATGGAGCTACCATCATTAGCAGCTGTCACTGAGAACTGGAATTAATCATCAGCTCCAGAAGGCAGTTTTCCTAGTTCCCAAAGTTCCAGGCAGATTTACCCTACAGGAGAAATCCTGGAACACAGATCAGAACATAGGACACTGAAACTGAATGTAAATGCATCAGTAAAAAAAAAGTCAGCGAGTAGTCAGTGTTGCACTTGATTTCTCCAAAGAGGGCATCAGCTTGATAAGGAGAGTCTGGCCCAGAGAGTCTGACCCAATGCCAACCTACTCCCTGCTTCATGGGACCAAAGTGCAGCATTTGTTGGTCTGGTAGCAGAATGGCAATAACACTGCATAAGCAGCACTGAGCAGCACAGAAAGTAGAGCAAAGGAAAGAATTTTTGCTTCTAGTTCTTCTGAGATTTTATCCAGCTTTTGCAGTAAAGCAATTTCAGTAGAATAATGGAGAAAATACTCTACAAGGTAATTCCTTCTCATCTGCAGTTAAGTATACAAATACATGTAAAGCAGTAGTAATACTTTTGCTCTTACTTTCACTTTCAAAACAATATTGTACATACAAGCTACTGTGCTTGGATAGAAGCACATCAGACTACAGAACCTATAATTACACTGCCAGCTCTAAATACAAGCAACACAGACAATATTTCAGGACAACGATCCATTACTGCAGACACTGTAAGAACTTAGCAGACTGCCAAACTTCAACTATTAAGACTCAGCAATTCTCCACACCAAGGTGATCCAGCCCAGTACTGACTGGATCACAAACTAACTTATGTGTTATCACAGAATCATTAAGGTTGGAAAAGACCTCCAAGATCATCTCATTGCATCCAACCCATTCACCATATCTGCAAATTTGCACAAAGGCACAGTCTCACAAGAAGTTGTTATTTTATATGCTTAATTTCTTACATAAACGTTTGGGAATTTTTAGGCTTTTTGAAGGAGAGCACAGCCCTTAGTCATATGCTGATTTTCCAACAAAGTTATAGCAAAGAGTTTCAGCCAGAAATAGAACGTGTATTTGTGTGCTCCTGGTGCCCTGCCAGGCTTCACAGAAGGACTTTGGCTTCTAAACATGATAAACATCAGTGGAGAGAAACTGCATTTTTTTGTAGTCTGCACTGTTAGCAGGTAACTTTGAGATGTGTTTTAAACAGGAAACTTCAAAGCATGTAAGATTAGACAACATGCTCAAAGAAAAATGCTAAGCCCTTTCTCCTTCAGAATCTCATATTCAAGAGAAAACATTTTTTCCACTTCATACAATACTCTGCCTACATTTTGTTTCCTCATCTCCAGAGATCCCTTTTTGTAGAATGCATCTTAATCATTCATAGATACACTTTGCCAACACTAAATCAGGACTCTTACCATACAAAATAATTCAGTGCAACCTTGTGTCAGTGAAATGGCAGGATTATACAACAGAACAATTCCCCAAGCACCCTTCTGCAGCAATTTAGGCCATTTTTAAATACAACCAAGCCGGAATCCGTCTGAAGATTCTAGATGTAAGAGCAAAAACTGCCAGCAGAAACTGTTTGAGGGAGGTATTCATATACTGTGTGCACGTATGTACTGACAGATGAAACTACTGCCATGAAAGCTGCTGTCTTAATTCACATGCACTCACTGTCCATCACTGCCTATCACACACATCCCATCTGGCAAATCACAGTGAAGAAAGCCTGTGAAGTTATCACCACATGCTGAATGAAATCCAACTCAACAGTATCATATCTACAGGGGGTAAAAGGAGAGAAGGGAAGAATTTCACACAAAGCACAAGTATAGAGTTGTGAAAGGACCAATAACCTCACGGAGCTGGGTTTATTTGAGAACCCAATTTGCCCTACAAGAGATGAAATATGAGCTGTTCCTCCCTCCTTCCCTAAGCACATACACCCTCTTTCCTCTATTAAAATCACCAGTGGCAAGAGGTAACACAGGATGTGTTTCAGGTAGCATTAACGTAGGCCATGTCTATTACACACAACAATAGCACATTCATGTAGAAGTAAGCAAAGCACTGAGGTAGCACATTTTAAGACTATACAATAGAAACATGAACAGAGGAATCTTATCTGTGTAGGTCTCTTTAATGCAAAACACACACCAGCTGCATCACACCTCTCTCCCAGGGAACAGTCAGAAAAGGAAATGTTTAAAATGTTAAGCACATCTGAAAAACTGGAACAAAGCCATAAGCTAGACAAATAGATTGAGCATAAGTCTCAAAAAAAATTTTTTTTTTAAGTTATATGAGATGAGCTACATTTTAAAACTGTACTCTTAGACCTAAATCAGTAAAGACTGTGTTGAGACTATGTTTACAGTTTTAAAAATGACCTGCGCGGTTATTCCTCAAGACAACCAAATAAACTTCCACGTTTTCCTTCACTTTTGAGCCAAACTACCTCACACAACTAACATGAAGAAGTTTGAAACTCTGTACCCCTCAGGAATTTAGATTAAGTCAATATGGAGATTCTACTTGGAAAGTTTACTCACAATGCTCCTAAGATTATTTTTCAATGCTAATTAATAAATCACTCTCCTCAAAAAAAACCCCCTTCCATATCTATTTCCTGTATGTGTGTACTATCCAGTCTTTAATATGGTAACAATACTGCGAGGTCTCATTGCAAGAAACTCAACCAAGCCTTCCTGGGAAGGGTATACACTGGTATACCCACCCATCATGGGATGTGCACTGTAAGGTCAGTATTTCATGAGAATAAAGTCCAAACAAAAAGAAATCTTACTGCAGTCTTAAACGTACAAAATGTCAGCTTGAGAAAATCTTGGGCATTTTCTATGATAGAGCTATACATCACTGTCTTTCATCACTGTTTAAACCATCACTCCAAGAATATTAGTACCTATATCCCTACTGATTTCTGAACTTGATACTTAATACTGACTTGATAATTCAGCATAAAAAGCATTAGCAGATGTAAAACAGTTCAAGTACGTAGCAGAACATATAGCCTGCCTTTTATTCAAATTATTTAAATGCAAAATTTTTACATCTAACTGATCCCAAAAAGTTCTGATATCCAACATAGAGAATGATGAAAAATATTCAGTGACACAATGTTCTTACTTTTAGTAGTTCAAAATAATGAAGACAGTGGTAAACAGGGGCAAGGAGCAGTCGGGGTAGAACATACTGAACAGCTTCTTTAAAGCCTTCACCTATTGACTAGAAAAGAAATAAGTTTCAGTCTTAAAACAAATGTATTGAAGCAACAATAGAGTGTAATAAAAATAATAATAATAATAATGCTTGCTAAAAAGAAAGTTACCTGTAAATAAAATGCTGCTCCTGGCTTCGATAATTGACTTAGAAAATGATCATGAAAACCAGGTCGTAAAATATCTTGTGCATACGATTCATAAGGATCAAATGCTAGTTCCTATGAAGAAATACAAAACTGATTTAATAACTAAAACTGATTGCTGAAAGAAAACACACATACTACCCTGGAGAGATTTGTCTGCCTAGTTATTCTAAAACGTAGAGATGAATCAATACTGTCAAGCTTTATGTACAATGACTCCTGGAATAATTCAGGTTGGACAATCTCTGTGGAGCTTAGCTGCATACAGCTGAGTATCTCTGGGTTGTGAGAGTACGTGGCTGCCTCATGTCCAAGTGCCATCCACCAGAACCCCCAGGCTGTTTTTGTAAGGCTGTGCTCTATCCTACATTCACCTGCTTGTACTGCTAAGTGGGGCTTGCCACAGCCCACGGGCAAGACCTTGCACTTGGCTTTGCACTTGAATCTCCTAAGATTCACCTGAGTCCACTGCTGGAGCCTAAGTCTCCCTGAATGGCATCCCAGCCAGGTGTGCCAATTGCACCACACAGCTTTGGTATCATTCACAAACTTTCTGAATTTACACTCAATCCCACTGTTGATGTCATTGATGAAGATGTTTAACAAGCACGAGTCTCGGTGTACTAAACTCTGAGAGACACTACTTGTCACTCATTTCAATTTGGACATTGAGCCACTGATCACCAGACTCTGGGAGTAATTCTCACAGCCAGTTCCTCATCCATCCAACACTCCACTTGTCAAATCCACATCGGTTCTCATGACCTGTAGAAATCTCCCGAATTACTTCAACCACAGCAACTTGTCCTCCCGACAGATGTCAGCATGGTTATTCACCCAGGGTCTGTGGTAATGAGTTGACTCCTTGCTTAAAGAAGTCTTTGATCAGGTTTTGATTGTTAAATTTTTGCAGAAGCTCAGCCACAATATTCCTTTTGAACACCTTCCTCTGTGATTTCCTCCATCTGCAAGCTTTGGTCTCCATCCCTTAGCAAGCCTACTGTAATAGTCCTCCTCACCACCTCAGGACACCTGCTGGCAAGGAAGCCCTTGCTTCACTTTGCTGTTGAAATCTAATCACAGGGTTGTTGTTGTTTGCTCCCATGCACCCCTCCCCACGGTAACTAAAGATTAAACAACCTATAAAAATTGAAGACTAAGACTAAAAAAGTGAATGCACTCTAGAAAAACAGTCTACTCATGACTGGGGGAGGGTTAGAAGAGGAAATAAAAATCTAAACAAAGGCAGCTTCCATAGGCATACGCTTAGCACCTACAGGCAAATCCTCAAAATACACGTGATTAACAACAGCAACAGAAAAATCAGTGTTTTCTTACCTCAGCCATATCTTCAAAACAGCTGCCTACTAACGGATGAGGACTACCTTCATCTGTCATTTCAACAGTGTCTTCTATATGACCCAATAACTTTACACTAAGTTCGTGAATGTCTGATATACGACTAAATATATTTTCAACATCCTGCAAAGCAGCAGAAACAGACAAAAATCAACGAGGAACTGGACGCAATTTGAGATAAAGTGTTACACGCAAAACAATTCTGTTACTATACAAGAATCAAACATTTCCTTAATCAGAACAAGATTTTATAATCTATACTGTGTAACTTTTGAAATGTAAAATCGTAGCATTTATTTTTAAAACAAGGACTTTGTATATGTATGTGTACAAATATAAGCATTTACAGTGAATTGAACACGGCAGAGAGCACTGACCAACCTTAAACTAGTCCTTCCTGCATGTGAATACATAAAATTGAATGGGTTCTTCTACGGAAAAATGCTTCCTCACAAGCATTCCTTTACAATTCACATTTCAGAACTGAAGGGAAGTGTTTTCTTTGCTACAGACGTGTTAAACTGGGCAATAGTTAAGTTCTATAAATGCTCACTGAGATTTATACATTACGCTATATATACATACATTTATTTAAACACAACACTTACATGAGATGAAAACAGTTTGGAGTTGGAGGCATATGGCTCTCTAAAGACTCTGATAATGAGATTAAGTTCCCTTATATATTGCCGAACCTCTGCCATAAATGACTTCACTAGGTCGTAATAGGTTTGCTCCCCTGAAGTGGAGGGCTCTTCATCAGATAAAGTTAGTGCACTTAAGTCTTCTACATCTTGATGGAACATATCCATTAACACCTAGGCAGCAAAGAGAGGGAAAGCCATAAAGCAACAAGAACTAATTCTCAAGATCTAGCAGTAAGCTCTCAGAAAATAAAATTGTTATTTCTACTAAATCAAACTAAGCAGCAGCAGTGTTTAAACGTATTGTTCTGCAACTGGTTGAGCATTATAAAAGCAACACACACTGTTATGAATTTGCAAGTCATTATTTGCAGTGCAAATTTCTGAAGAACTCCATCACTCCGGCCAGTCTTGGCATGTTTCAGAACACGGTCCTAAAAATCAATCATTGCTGTAAGAGCTCTATGAAGTACAGAGATGTTAGCATTTAGTCACATTCTGTAACACTGAATAAGCCTACACAATCCAAGATTCTAAAGATGCAATATTATGAAGAAGCATGTGCGTTTTGGCTCTTCATCTTTGGCTTTAATAGCAAGCCATTTGTGACTCTAACTCAGAACCCCAATATCTGTGACGAATGCGCCCACGCCTTGTTAGGATTTGTCCCAAACAGCTCCTCAGTTCTCTTCAATTGGCATCACTGGGAGCATCCAGAAGCATGAGCAGACAGTCAAGTAAAAATAGCTTGCATTCTAATGCAGGTGATGGTTTTTTCGTGTGGTTTTGTTTGCTCTGTTGTTTTTCTGTTTTTTTCTTTTTTTTAAAACAAAGTAGAATTTTTCAGATGGACAGGTGGCACAAAGAGAAGTGTGAAAGCTTTGGTTGTTCTGTTAAAAAAAAAAAAAAAAAAAAAAAAGCAGAACGCACACATTGGCAGCAGGAACTTGAAGGTCCTTGATATGGCTGGAAAAGAAAACATTTTGGGAATACCTGCCAATGGCTTGTTCCACTGAGACAGTAAATCAAATGCCCACTTCAGAGCTTCCAAAAGCTTCTTCTACGTACATATTAAAAGGAGTTCCTCCAATGCACAAGTGCCCAACACAGTTTCCAAATTAGCCTCTTCTACTCATCACCCATCCCTGCCTAGGACACAGAGAGATACGCAGCAACAGCACTGTTCCTAATCTACATTCAAGCGCATGGCTCCAAATACTGCCATAACAAGCCAGGAGGGTACATCCAAAAGTAAGACCAAACGACCAAGACAACTGTCCTGACTAGTAATTCACTCTTCACAACCTCACACATCACCTTTCTTTCCTCTTGAGATGAAGATAGAAGCACGATGGAAAAAAAAAAAAAATGCAGGCTTGAACAAGACAAAAGCACTCTCTGAAGTAGATGCAAGTCCAACCAAAGATACTGATTACCACAGCCTTAGGCAAAGCATCCACTAAACTACAGCAGGATGAGCGTCTCTCAAGTCCCATCTGTTAAAGGACTAACTTCAGGCTTTGTTTTTTTTTAAACTCAAGATGCTGATGTAGGTGGCCACAGAAAGAGTGCAGAGTGCAGAGGCATCCGAAACACAACACGCTGTTCTCCAGCACTGCTGGATCACTAGGTAAAGAGGTAACTGCTGTCTGAATCTAATGACTCCTCTGAAGCCACAGGAAAGATGACCTGGCGATAAAAGTATGGATGCCTACAGAGAAACAGAGATGCCCATGTTTATTTATTTTTAACCACTTGACCACAACACCACTGCAATACAGTCTTATTGCTGATGATATGAAGTTGGGAGGATTGGCTGACACGCCTGAAGGCTGTGCTGCCATTCAGTGAGACCTGGACAGGCTGGAGAGCTGGGCAGTAAGAAACCAGATGAAGCTCAACAAAAGCAAGTGTAGAGTCTTGCAGCTAGGGAGGAATAATTGCATGCACCAATACAGGTTGGGGGATGAGCTGCTGGAGAGGAGCCCTGCAGAGAGGGACCTGGGTGTCCTGGTGGACGACAGGATGGCCATGAGGCAGCAGTGTGCCCTCGTGGCCAAAAAAGCCAATGGCATTCTGGGGTGCATAAAAAGAGTGTGGCCAGCAGGTCGAGGGAGGTGATCCTCCCCCTCTACTCTGCCTTGGTAAGGCCTCATCTGGAGTACTGCATCCAGTTCTGGGCTCCCCAGAACAAAAAAGACAAGGACCTCTTGGAGAGAGTCCAGCGGAGGGCCAGGAAGATGGTGAAGGGCCTGAAGCATCTCTCCTATGAAGAAAGGCTGAGTGAACTGGGTCTGTTCAGCCTTGAGAAAAGACTGAGAGGGGACCTGATCCAGGTCTATAAATATCTGAGGTGTGGGAGCCATAGTGGTGAGGCCAGTCTCTTTTCAGTGCTACGTGGAGACAGGACAAGGGGAAACGGACATCAGCTGCAGCACAGGAAGTTCCACACAAATGTGCGCAAGAACTTCCTTACGGTGAGGTGACGGAGCACTGGAACAGGCTGCCCAGGGAGGTGGTGGAGTCTCCTTCTCTGGAGATGTTCAAGACCTGCCTGGATGCCTACCTGTGCGACCTGCTGTAGGGAACCTGCTTTGGCAGGGGGTTGGACTCGATGATCTCTGGAGGTCCCTTCCAACCCCTACAATTCTGTCATTCTGTGATTTTGGGAGAATACCCATGCTTCAAAACAGCCTTCTTTTTTCAAGATACAAAGAAGAAAAGGTGGCCCAATTATTACAGCCCAGGAACGTGACATTTTGAAGTCAGTGCTGCTTCACCATTTTTAAAGCATTTACACAAAAAAAGAGTTAAACTTACCTTATCAGCACACATTGCCACTTTAATATCTTGTTTTGTAATCTCATAATGCCTTATATTTCGTACATAATTCCCAACCAATTTTAGTATGTCTGCAGAAATGTATTCTAATACTGCCACTATGTAAACAGACACTTGGTGGTCAATTTTGTAACCTAGAACCTCCTGAAAGGAAAAAAAAAAAAAAACATCCCATGTTATTCAGGTGTCAAAATATATGATTTGTAGTTGTAAGCTGTGGTGTAAGTTTAAGGCTCTACTCAACATCCACTACATACAGTCTATTTTAGTAACAGTAATGCAACAGTCTGTAGGCCAAGTAAACAAACAGCATCACTGTAAATGCTGCTCTATCAGCTACAGAAGTGACCACAGTGAAGAATTGTCCCAGAAATCTTGCTTGAAAGCTAGTGCACTCTCTAGTGGATAAAGAAAGCTATGCACTCATTTGCTACGTATTTGGTTATTCTAATTTTGCTCGACTCGAAAAACAATCAAGAAATTTCCAAAAATATCCTTAGATGTGTAAGCAAATGCAATTAACTAAACTGGAAACGCTGACAATTAAATTACACTGAAAGAAACATATGTTGGTTTTTTTGTTTGTTTGTTTACATTTCAGGCAGCAAACAGAAATCACACAAAACAAAGCAGTCAACTTCCAATTGCATTCCAAAAGCAAGCTGACATTGCTACTGACCTTCAATAAAGGATGGATTTTTTCTACTGGGAGAGACAACGGATTTCTTCGTTTTCGTTTCTCAATGGCAGACTGGGCATCAGCTATTGCCCACTTATCAATAGGATGGGGAAAGCTTTTCTGAACACGATCCTTAAAAAAAGAGAAGGACTAAAGGGTAAATGCATTATCTGAATGACCTTAGCGATATCACTACATTATGAAATCTCTTTCCACTAGTTAACAGATGAATGCCTACTAATGTCAATACTTAAGACTATAAAAGCTTGAAATTCTACTGTTCTGGGCACAACCTTCTCACTACACTGATGATGCTGTACCAAAACATCATCCACAAAGACAAACTGACAGCTCAAAACTTGAGAAGCACCAGAATTAAGTTGCTTCTGTACACAGCTTCCTCACCAGACATACGCTGATAATTCAACATTTAAATACAGGACTGTGTCTCATCCTAGTGCTTTACTCCTTGTATACAACAGCCACAGCAGTTTATTTACTTCATCCAGCATGCCTGGATATACCTACGTACGGACCATGCTCCAAAGAGCTCTTCTGTTTGAGCTCACACATGGATCTCCAGAGATTCAAAGGCCTGCCTGGTTTTGGTAGCCCAGGTGCTTAAACAAAGCAGTCAGAAATCTAGCTTTTCAGATAACTTCACATCTCATTTTTTCAGACCACTGTTCCCACTGACTGTTACAACTGCAAGTGCTCACTTACGTAAATATGACCCCAATTTGAGCAACCATGAAACGAGGAAGATGAAATTTATGACCACGACTAAGGGCGAAGAACACAAACAAAAAGTTTCCAACAAAACGTACAGGACAGATTACAGCTCTGTAAAGATAGCATCCAACTCTCCGAAATACAGAATTTTATTCTTTTTTCCCCCTTCATTATAACATCTCTGCAAAAGGAAAATGGAGATGTTGTACAAAATAACCTACAACTCATTCGCTAACACCAAATCATTCCCCTAATGCAGCTCAGACTGCTGACTGAAGAATTAAGGTGACCCAAGGGAAAAACAAACGTGTATGACCATGTAATTAAAGACAGCATCATCAGGTAAAACACTAAGGGGGTAAACTGAGGTCGCTTGATCATCTTCAGTTCTCCTATTTCTCATCCTAAGGGCTTGATTTGACCATCATTAGGAATCTTAAAGCAAAGCTCCATTTGATGTTGTGTTTTAAACAGCAGCAACAAAACACTTGATGCAATCTTCCACAAACCTCCGCTGACCAGAAGAACATTGCAAAACAGGCCAGTCGTGAGAGGGAATCCTGACCACCACTGGGGAGTCAGCATTCAGAAAAGGAAGGATGAAATTTATGACCAGCTATTACGCAGTAAGACAGCTCACACAGACAGTTTTACTGGGCACTGAACAAGTTCAACCGATGGGAAAAACACCTCTTAGGTAACTCAGCAGGTTTTATGCTGATGGTTCTGCTACATAAACATACAGAACTCGTGAATCTTGAGCTCTGAGACAGCTTGGTGGATTTTCTGTTAGGCTGTTAGCTCCTCATCCCCCCAACATACCTGTCAGTGTGCTGCCTGCACTTCTTTTCTACACTTTCCTCAGAAAGCAAGGAAGTTGCATCTTGTTTAGCAATCTAACCTGGCACAGCCCCCAGGTGCTGGACAGCAGTGCGCTCACTACAAATGGAGTCTGCAGCACAGCTAAGCAAAAAGGGCTACCAAGATATTCATGGGCTTGGGGCATAACTAAATTGGCTTGTTTCTTAAATGAAGATAAGACACTTCTCCTCAAACGTCAGGGTGAAAATGTTTGACAAAAGAATCATAAGAAAAGACATTTCTACACGAAGAAGTGTTCTTTGACTCATTCTGAAAGTGATTGAATTATTTTAGATCTGAGTTCTGAGGGGTACCAGCCATTATCAGCAGGCTGAGAAAGCAGTGTGAGGTCTCAGTCTATGCAGGTATAGTCAGCATGCATTATTGGGGGTGGTGAAATAAAAGTCTTCTTAAAGGAACCAGCCAGCTTTCAGCTTTATGCTCAGAAGTCGTGCTTCCCAACTGCTACAAAGTAACGTGGATCACAGGGACAGTTTTACTGCACACCAAACTACAAAGGCAACTGATGGGAGAATCGCCTGTTAGGTAACTCAGCAGAGGTTTCACGCTGAAGGTTCTGTTACATAAACATACATAATTAGTGCTTTTCCCTCTTATACCAACAGTTGTCTTTTACATTGTGAAATCATTATTATATTAACTTTTCATACAACAGCTCAAATTAAGTTGCAAAACAGAGATCAGATTTGTAATAAACATTCTCTGTACCTCTACATCCAGAAAACTTCTCGGCTGGGCTTGACACAACATATTTAGCAACTGGAGAATCAGCTCCTCCACGTACTGCAACGCATCTTCGGTAGAGGAGAGTTTAGGATGGACTTGCACCTGAACCTGAACAAAAGAGAAGAATTTATGCGTTATTTTTGCTCTTACCCAAACATGCAAATATTATGATGTAAGGATGAGTAGAACAGCTCAGGTAACTCCTTTGAGGAGTGCGTGTGCCATACCTCTGCTAAGGCGCACCGCACAGAACTGAAATGCTCATTTACACTTGATAGAAACAGAAACCTCAAATGTTTAAACATACCCAAACTGCTGCAATATTTAATGTCAGAAACCACCTAATTAATAACGGTGTTCAGAAGTGCAGTTAGGAAAACTCTTCAAAAACACTGCCCACTGGATCTTTCTCCCCTAGCTCTTCACACCGTTGTGTGCAGGATATACGTCAGGCACGGCGCTTCCTCCCTTTTCACAACCCCCTGCCCGTGCACCACTCGAGCTACAACACAGTAATACACAAAACCTTTTGCAAAGCGAGAGCCCTGCAGAAATAGAAACGACCCCAGCAGCATTTAGCCAACAAATTGTCCAATCCATTCTCAACAGGCCCTTGTTAAGTAAGGCTGGCTCAGAAGTTTGCTTCCATGCTCCTTGTTTTGATGTCAGGCTCTAGTTTAGAAGGAAGAATGGGAACACTTGAAGTAGGCCGTGGTCACGCTGGCATTCAGCAGCATGAGGCTTTTGAAGTTCAGTCCCCACACATCTCCACACATGCCACCAGTGTCTGCAGGTTCTCCCCAGGGCAAACCCACAGAGACACGCTCCTGCTCAGCTCCCCCACGGGGTCAGCTTACCCATGTATTTTTCCAGATGGTCATTTAAACTTCCACAGCCAGTTTGTGGGGACAGCTTTTCTTTGCATCTCTGCAGTGAACAGAAGCACAATTTTAACCCGTTGGAAATTCAGGCGTGCAAAGCTCACCACTCCAAGAGCCTAAAATTGACTGGCGGTTGAATCTCAGTCCTGAACACTGGTGGCAAATATTATGGCAGAGCACGTCGGTTGCTGACTTTCGCAATGCTTTTCAAGCCCTCATTTCATCATTTTACCATTCCCACTGCATTCAACTCAAAACGTCTCCAGTTCTCCCAATCGCTAACAGAATAACAGAACCACCTTAAGCCAAAACCCGACAATTTGTCTCATCCAAATATTAAGCCTATGTCTATACTCAAATTCTGCTGCCATAATTATTTAATTTCACAGCTGAGTTCTCGTTCCCATTTGCAGCCATAGCAAGAATTAAATGTTACGAAGTTCAAACACACAACAGCCTCAAATAGAAATCCACTTGCTCGCTAAGGCACTCATTAGTTGGAGCACTTCATGTCTAGGCACAGCCCCGCCACTCGCAGAGCTGCTACTGAGAATTAAACGTGCCCGATCACGGGTTTAGCTTCTGCAGGTTGCATACCCTGATGCATTACGTCCTAAAAAACACCTCCAACATTTACTGCTTTTTAACTTGAAAACGTGGGCAGAAATAGAACAGGCGAAGCTCTCCCTAAGGGGAGCGTTTTGATTATGCCAATGGTTTCATTTTCCCAGTAACACACAGCACAGTGCTGGAGGCACCCGGGGAACAGCGCGCCCAGCGGCCCCCAGCACGGCCTACCATTCAAGCACTGCAGCCTGACACACCGCGCCGTCCCGGGGCGGTCTCACATCACAAATTACAGGCTTGCAGAAAAAATTCTCTTAAAGATCAACAGGTCTAAGCTGCCTACAAGATGCCCTCTTGTTGTTTTTCTTAGGCAGATCTGAACATATTCACATTAGGTTAGCCCTACAGGTTACTGCAGCATTCTGTATTTTGAAAATACTAAATTACCAAGTCAAGCAGACAGTAAGAATACGTAACGTGATAAACCTGAGCAATGAGAAGTCGCTCTGCTTTCTCCCTTGCTTAGAAAGCAGATGGCAGACTTCAAACCCTTTCTGTCTGTAAATCTATAGGAATAAGAACAAACAAATACCACATCAGGCCATGACCTGAAACATTATCCACAGTCAGCCAAAGCAGAGTCAACAACGATAACCTATTCCTAGTTCAGGAGATAAAGTTCCAAACATTTTTTTATGTTTGGGGAGCAGTTACATCACTCTCCTTTAAGGCCGCCGTCCTCAGGCACCACTGAGCTGTGCCAGAGCAGAGCACGAGGTGCCGCTGGTCGCCAGCACTGTTTATCTCTGTTAGAGAGGCAGTAAAAGTATAGCAATGAAGCTGAAGTGAGATTTAGTATCGTTTAGGGTTCAAAGTCATACAAGCAAAAGCAAGAAAACAATCGGTCCAACAAACAAAATGAAAGGAGATCCAGGTGCACAAGGGGTGCAAAGCATGTCATCTGAAGCATGGCGGCACCAAGGCTGGGCCCGGGCTGCCCGCACTGAGTGCACTGGTCAGCAGGCTCAGGAGTATGATGCGAGACGGGCAAGAGGCAGGATTTGGTGAGAAGGCATGAGCAATGAGAACACCTGCTAGAGGCTCTGCCACATGGCTGAGTCCCAAAGAGGAGACTGCCCTGCTGGGGAAAGGGGAGGAGACTTCCATCCTCCTGACAGGCAGCTCAGAGTCAAAATTAGAACAAGAGGGCCACCCCACCCCCTAGAAAGGCCCACCACAGGAGCACACCCGATAAACACAGAGAAACAACTTCTGAAGTGTAGCGATGTTTAGATAAGATTCTTATCTGCACATTTCACCTCTCCCTTCAATACTGGCAGAACCCATCCCACCCACCCACACACACGCACCAAAACATCTATCTTGCGATAAGGGAAATTACCACAAGAACAGCCTATAAACATCTTTTGACAAAAGCTTCAATTCTTTGAGATACCCCAACAAACCCTAGTGGGCCAGCACAAGTGAGAGCAGCTAGAAGTCCCTGCCCCCCCTGCTCAGCTGTAACTCAGTTCATCCCATTGCTCTTTTCTCTGGCCCGACACAAAGTACCGAACCTGGTCACAAGATAACTCCAAACAAAGCCTAGGCTGACATTCAGCAGTTTATTCTGCCCTACAGAGGTGTTTGACAACACGGAAGAAGGGAAGACTCGCACAGTTTGACAAACTAATACTAAACCAAGCTTCCTCAGTAACAATTTTCAGTTACCCCTTCCTCATGCCTCTGAGAGCAAAGGCTAAATGTACACCCAGTGTGAAGCTGAAGCATTTCAGCTTATGGCAAAAAACACTTCATTGTGTGTATGAAGACTGCCTAAAACTACACAGAACTGCCTCCCATCACAAGCAGCA
Organism: Centrocercus urophasianus; assembly: GCF_019232065.1. Taxonomy (NCBI): domain Eukaryota; kingdom Metazoa; phylum Chordata; class Aves; order Galliformes; family Phasianidae; genus Centrocercus; species Centrocercus urophasianus. Next base: position 87,312,580 of record NW_024884142.1, on the reverse strand, counting down.
GAAGCTTCAGAAAGATGCACAACAGAAGGGCATCACCCTAAGCTAAGTAATGACCCAAAACAATCTACTCCTGGATAAAGAACAGCACTTCCACATCCAGGTCAGACTGTCCATCTACTGGGGTGTGACAAGAAGGCAAAGCAGCCACCAAACACCCACATGTGTTGAAGCACGAGCAGCTTCCTTGCCGAGCAGGGGTACCACTGCACTGCCAGTCTTGCTTGGTGGCAGCTGAAGTGCTTGCAAGGAAGCAGCTGAAGGAAAAACACTGTATTGAACAGAGCATCTTGTTAATAAAATGGAAGAAGCTGCAGTGAGACGGCAGACTGCATAAGAAAAGAGAGAGTCATTATCTTTCCCTGCCTGCTTAGATAGCAAATATTCTACTGCTATTGGAGGGGGAATCTATGATTTTCCTTGCACTATCACATAGTGGAAAGAGGCAAGGCCTCTGGCACTTCTCCCAAATCAAAGACCAAGCTGTTTTCCAAAACACAGGATGAGACTCAACTGATTAAAAGCATTTTTCTAAGACAAAAATACGAAGGGTAGAAGCAGAAAATACAGACCTTGGCAGATAGGTTATTATTAGAAGCAATCTGGTAACAGAGCAGGCTTTTTCTTTCCCCCCACTTTGGTTGCTTTTAAAGTCTTAACAACTATTATAACCCTTATTTCCACTGAAGCAGCTTTTGTTAACATTCCCTATGACAAAAACAATGACAACTATATTCCCTATGACAAAAACCACTGACAAGCAGCTGCTTATCACTAAAACACTCTGGGATCAAATACTTTAGGGACAGCTCGCGTGACTGAGTGTCCTCATAGAGCAAATACTCCACAAAAACTGTGTTTTTCTTCTTGTACTCTTTGCCAACAGTCAGCAATCCCACCCATGTGGTGCTGTCACCTCGATCAATTAATTCAGTAAACTAACCCAAGCACAGAGGTCTTAAATCCACACTTCAACCCCGTAACTTTATTCTGCACAGCCATCCAGAGCACAGAGAATCCAAAGCTACTGAGAATTAATCACGCCCTACACCTGCAGCGAGGTGCTGCCAACAAGAACTACCACCACTCTGAGCGAAGAGCAGCAATTGGACTGCCATGGGTTCAAAGAATAAGGTAATTAAGAGGCAGGCAAAAACGTTTTTGTCAGCCACAGCTTCCTGAGCACTCTTTAGTCACTTCGGGAACAATGCTCATCTCTTTTCTCTATGGAAGGTATAGAAGAGTGACTATGCGATACACTGAATACGCACAAGCTCACTACCTACAACATTCCCCTCAGCTGAAGCAGCAAATCCTCTTCAGCTGTTAAACCACTTCAATCCAATCATTTTGACCACAATGAATTCCAATGGCACCCCTTATTAATTGCTACACAGATTCAGAGCAACTCCAGGTACTCAAGCAGTGGAGCATCTGTACGGTACGGACGTTCTTTACTTCTCTAAATAATCAAACTGTTTGATCCATCAGTAGGGACGACACTTTCCAAGATAAAAATCAACATATCAGGGAAGAAGCACATCATGGGTATGCAGAGCAATTCCTGCTGCACAAGCAAGACGAAGCCACAAGGAAAGATGTTCAAGAAAAATGATCCCAAAAAGATGACGATCAGCAGAAAGCGTGCATGTTCACTACAAAGGAACACCAGCTGAAGAGGCATCGCTCTGCAGGCATTCCTTCTGACTCTGTCTTCCACGGTGCATCAAAATGCACAGTTCTCTCTCTCCAGCCAGCCAAGAGCTCTGGTGTTTCATATGCCTAGAATTTTCAGTCTTCATCCCCAGCCCCTCACCTGCCCACCTCTACAACTTCTATTTCAACACCAGCTGCTATTCTTATTTCCTTTTCTTGAAGCTTATCATCAGGATTGCTGTCTTTTGTCAGCAACTGAGGGCCTCTGTAACACTCTGTCTTCTGATGCTACAAAATAATAGTGACCAGGCAGAGAAGCATCTCACTGCACATCATTTCCCTCCTAATTGAGTGCACTGAAGTCTATCTTGACAGGATCTGAAGGAGAATAGGAAGAAAAGGGATTACATTATCATCTGAATGGTACAAAAGCTGCTTTTTTCAAATGCAGCTGTTGAATGCAAAGACAGTGCATTACAGACTCCATTGTTAAGGCCCATATCTAATGAAACACACGACACATGCTTGCAAAACTGCACTGATGCAAGAAGCAATTTATACTTACTACATGCTTGCTTTTGTTAACAAAAACACAAAATCAAAATAACTCATCGGGAAAGAGAAACCCTTTGCAATTACTCAACAATACCTATTTTTTAGGAAGTGATTCCAAGAGGTGCTGTTTGAGCTCCAAGTTACAAGCCAGCTTGTAGTTACAAAAGACTAATGGTAGCCATCCCCAGTAGCTGGGAACGCCTTATGCTGGTATAGGTGCTTCAACAGCCTAAAACACCATTCTCCTAATCAGCAATAGTAACTCAACATAGGTCTTCCCAAGTCTCACTTGCAGCTACACAGGAGAATGGAACGATCCTGTTTGGGTACCCAACAGGTTTCAAGGAGGAACTCAGAAACCAGAGCGCTACCACTACCCACGAGCAGGCACCAGAGCAGTCAGCTCACTGGAGGCAAGAAGGGAAAATCCTCCTCGGTTCATGACAGGGTGCACATCAGCACCTGATAACCTGACCGCAGAGAGCACGTGCTCTAGCAATTTAGCAAAGGCACACAGTGCTCTCCTTCTGGGAAAGTTCTGCCCTTTGGTCTTGCTGGCATTCGCTGCCACATTCTCTGTTTTACTGGTCCCATATGTAGGCTCCAGGTGCGAGTTGCTCTGGGCAGCACAGCACGGGGACACTGGCCCTGAGCCACCCACTGCAGGGCTGCACGCTGCACCTGTCTCCCAAGCAACAACAGACAGCTGTCAGAGCAAGCACACTGCAGCTCTCCTGCTTGCACCTGATACTTCAGACAGGTCTGTTACTTTATGAGGCTTTTATCGGGACTAAGCACGCTAGCCAAGATAACTTGTACCCATTTAAGTTAGTAAAATACTCCATTTGGCTTCTTAATTAATGAAGAAGCTATTAAGAAGCCATATGTTCTCATCTGCCATTTAGTTTTCCTGTAACTCAAGTATTTGGCTGTTCAGCACAGAAGATAACAATACGGATGGGTTCTTTATTTCTACATTTACAAGGACAGCAGCAGGAAGCAGCACACGATGACACTTCTGGAATATGCTGGGCAACAGCATGAGAGAAGATAAGAAACAGGTGTAAACCTCATGAAAGCAGAGGTTCAAAGCACTAACATCTGCTCGACAGTCACACATCTGGGCATCAGAGCTTCAGAACTAACTCCACCTCACCCCAGCTGTCCCACTACCCACAGAGAGCACCACACCACAAGACGACTGTACCTTGCAGGGCCGAGCTGGCACCCTTGGCAGCTTATCTCCATTGGCCTGTTTGTGACTTCTGACTCTTCTTCCTCCTTTCACCCAAGCAACTCATCCAACTCCTCCAGCAAGCATCCTTACTCCAAGGTAACCCTGTGAACGGCTTGTCCTTTGGGATGAAACCTTGTGTTCTTGACTCAAATAATTCCAGACTAAATTTTGCCTTGAGACCCTGTGCGTGTGTCCTCCAGCAGTCAGCATCAAGCCTTGCTCCAAGTCAGGCAAACTGTTACGCCATGGAAGGTCCAGGGCAAGTTCACTCCTCTGGAAGGTGCTTGGAGGCCGCAGGTGGCTCCAGCCCCCACCCGGTGGCCATCCACACTCAGGTGCAGCGAGAACCTGAGCCATGCAGTCTGCCCAGCCATCTGCTTCCAAAGAAATGACTACCAAGGTTTGAACCTCGAGCACAGCACACTATACAGAAGACAAGCAAGAAGATCTCCAAGAACTGGATGGGGCCAAAGCGTTTGAGAGCTCAGAGCAGGCCAGAAAAACGGGGCTACGTGTCACAAGAGGAAACAGGGAAGAAATGCTGCACCGGTACGACTGCAGTGCTTGAGACCTCCAGTCTGCGATGGGGAACGAGAGATTAGCCAGCCCTGGGAGCACGTCCTTCACCCAGCAGCTGCCGTTCATCGCCGTGGATACACGCAGCCACACGAAAACACTGCCGTACAACCAAGAAGCGCTCCGCTAGCAATACGAGGCCAGTCCGAGCAGCAGCGTCAGACACCGCCGTTCCTCACGTCCTGCACTTCCCGGGCCCGGCTGCAGGAGGACGGAGGAGCGCTCACCGTTCCTCCCCTCTACCTCACAGCGTCCGTCCGCGCCCGTCAGCTCCACCATCCCGAGGGATGACGGCGTCCTACCGGATCCCCTCGGACCGGCCCAACCCGGGGCCGGCAACCCCAGCCGCGGCCCAGCCGGAGCTCCCCGCGATCCCCCCCGCGGCGCCCGGCCCGCTCCGCGCACGCAGCCCCCGGCTGTCACCGCGCCGCCGGGCCGGGCCGGGCGCTCTCCCCTGGACGCTTCCGGAGCGGGTGAAGCGGAGAGGCCCGGCCGCTTCCCTCCCGCCGCTCCGAGCGGCACGGAGAAGGCCCGGTGCGGCCGGCGGGGCCGAGCGCCGCTCCCACTTCCCCCTCACCTTCTTCAGGGCGGGCACGAGCAGCCCCCGCCACTTGGGCGCGTTCTCCTCGCTGAAGAACTCGTAGAGCAGCGGCTGCGCCTGCATGGTGCCGCCGGGCCCGGCCCGCTCGGGGCGGCGGGCAGGGCAGGGCGGGCCGGGCTCGGCGTGGAGGAA